>NW_007248186.1:647379-720291 GCF_000164805.1 Carlito syrichta
GCCGAGTCCGCGCCGGGCTCAGCCGGGGCCCGGCCCGTCCAGGCGTCTGAAGTGCTGGCCCCCAGGAGCAGGCAGGAACACAGCAGCACCAGCATGGCCGCGGTCGGGCACCTGCGGGGCGGCCGGCTTAGTCACTTGCGATTCGGAATCTCAGGGATCCCATCGTGGGAGATCCGATTCCCCAGTCCCCAAGGACACTTGGCCAAGGTTTCTCCAGGGCCTGCTGTGTGGGCGAGACCCCGGCTCAAGAGACTTACAGGGATCTGGGTCACCCATGGTTGGTCCTCCCAACTCCTATCTCCATAACTGCAGGGGAGGGGGTGTCAGGGCACATGAGGAGTGTTTCATGGCCCTTCCAGACCTCCCTGCTCTCCTCCTGTCCCCACCTGCCATTCTCTTTCGACTTCCTCCCTTACAGACATACTTAAGATGGGCCCCTGCCTTCTTGGCCGCAGCGGGTGCTGTGCCCTCTCTCTGAAGTGGCCTCTCCCCCAGCTGTACTCAGTAGCCTTGGAGATTCTCAAAGGCAGAAACTCAGTTTTATCCCCAGCACCTAAGCCCACACCTGGTAATAGGAAACAACATGTGAACGTTGAATGAGGAGTGCTGTGAGGGACAGGTCACGTCATCAAGTCAATCCTATCATCGAAGATGGGGCCTTGTGCTGGGCAACGACAGAGGAAGTCGCACCCATCTGCCTGGGAGGTTTCCAGGTGACTTTTGAGGCCTATAAGCTGAGTAGGAGTTTTCCAGCTGAGCCAGACAGGAAGGCCATTTCAAGGACTAGTGCTGGTGGAAGTTTTAATGGAGGAAAGTGGGTGATGAGGTAGTTTTCAGTGTGTTAAGTCTGACAGGAGGAAGGATGTGGGCTGGACTTGGGGACACAGTGGAAAGGGGAGGAGGAGTGGGAATAGCCTAGGAAGCGTTAGAGACAGAGAAGCTGAAATGGAGACGGGAGACAGTTGGAGGCTGCTGTAGTAACCTAAGCCAGAGATGATGAAAGCTTTTACCCAAGTGGAGGTAGCCAATATGAAAGAGGCGTGACCTGGGGAGATACCTTGGGTGGCACTGACAAGAGAGAAGCAGGAGAGACTGGGTGCGTGGAGTGTGGTTGCCGGGTCCCAGGAAGAAGGGAGAGAGGATGAGTTCAGCCACAGCCCCTCCCAAGGGTGAGGTGCTGGAGGGTTCCCAGATGGGGAGACGGGAGCAGATAGCGGGAAGCTTGGGTCTGGCACCTGGAAGAGGAGATGAAGCTGGCAGGGTCTCTGGGTGTTGACTGCACATCACACTCTGGTTTTTAAAAAGCAGATGTTGGCTGGGAGCGGTGGCTCATGCCTATAATCTCAGCACTTTGGGAGGCCAAGGCAAGAGGATTGCCTGAACTCAGGGGTTCGAGACCAGCCTGGGCGACTTGGTGAGACCTTGTCTCTATAGTGAATCAAAAAATTAGCTGGGCATGGTGGTGCACACCTGTAGTTCCAGCTACTGGGAAGGATGAGGCAGAAGGGTTGCCTGAGCCCAACAGGTTGAGGATGTGGTGGCCGTGAGCGTGCCACTGCACTCCAGTCTGGGTGACAGAGTGAGACTCTGACTCAAAAAAAAAAAAAAAAATCAGATGTCCAGGCCTCACCCCAAGAGATTCTGATTCAGTGAACTTGATTTTTTTTTTTTAAAGTCTCCATCAAAGAATTGGGGGCCCAGCCAGGGATTTTAAAGTCAGACACTAATTCAAATCCCAGTTCCAGTATACCAACTGTGACTTCATGGGGTTACTGAGTCTCTCTTAGCTTTGGGTTCCTGTGGAATAAGACCGACCATACCACCAGGGAATATGGTGAGGATTAAGTGAAATACGATAAGCCAGGCTCTTTCTACATTTTTAAATCTGCCCATGGGAATTCAAGCTACCTCTGAAGACCTGGTTTGAAGGTCAACTGCAATTTCAAGACCCTTCCAACCCCAAAATAGGTGCCATTAAAAAAAAAGCAACTCTGTGATTGAGTATGAATTCTTTACAAAATCATTTCAGAAGAGCAACTTAACGTGATTAAAAAGGATAGATTCTGGAACTTACCTCATGAATCTAAAGCCTGGCTCTGCCAGTTACTCTCTAAAGGTTAGCTGTTATCATTATTTTTATTGCAGAGCAATGGAGTAGATGCTAGAATGCAAACTTTAGGTCAGCCTACCTTCTCTCTGAACCTCAGTTTTCTTATCTGCAAATAGGGACAATAATACATACTTACTTTAGAGTCTTGCTGTGAGGCTTAAAAGAGACCATTCGTTGCGAACACATATTGAACACATGTGCGAAGCACTGCTAAAAGCACTTTTATACTCAGCAGAATACTGTGCAGTAGGTGCTGCTATTATCCCCATTTGGGAAACTGAGGCTCAGGGAGATGAGTGTCCTGTTCAGGTTTCACATTCCATAAGGAGCCAAGTATATGGTCTGCCCCAAGCCAAAGAGCTCGGCCCCACACTGCTCTCGTCTAGGGCACTAAGCCCAGAGCCCAGTCCATAGAAAATGACCAGTAAACGGTGGCTCTTAGTATCAGAGAGACACTACTGGTTAGAGATTCAGGGCCATTAACTGAGAGAGGTGACGGAGGCTGTGGGAAGGGAGCAGAAGTTTCCAGGAAAGGTTCCAAAAGGAAGTAGCCAGAAAAGAGAGCAAGAGACGCAGAGCAAGTGACTTCGAGAGACCCACAACTACCCCAAATCCCGAGGAATGGGTAAGGAAGTGGCGTGACCCCTGCCAGGCCTCTACCCAAGGTTCCCATCTCCAGGGACCCCCTTCTCCTGAGGCAGCACTGCCACTCAGGAGGGCTCTGCTGCTCTGAAATTTCTTCCTTAGAAGTGTAGAGCAAAAACAGATTGTTTTGGGTGTGTCAGTGAGTTTTCTTCTTCAAGACTGCTTGGGTTATAGACACTTTAAGGAGATGTTTTTCTCTTAAAACAAAAAGAAGAAGGAAAATTCTTCCTCGAACCCAGGATAACCCTGATGCCTTGTTTCTTAAGCCTTTGACTTCATTTTTGACTACATTCCTCTTGCAGAAGACTCACCCTTCTAGAGCATTCTCCCCCGTTCAAGCTGTGAATGGCCAAATGTTTTTGTTTTTGAGGGCCTGCTTTGCTTATGGGTCTGGAGGGGAGGACAAGGTTATCAGATAAAGGGGACACGGGCTCTTGTCCTGAGCCAAGGGGAGCCACCAAGCCCGTATCTCCTCCCTGGATCTGTATCTGGGAAAAACATGCCCCTCTGGAGCCTCGGGTGTGCTTTAATTCCCCGGCCCACTCCCAGAAGGACCCTGGCTCAGTCTGAGCTGGCCAGGACTTCTCTGCCTTTCCTATGCAGGTGGCTTTTTAGCGTTCCTGCTGTTCCTTCCTAGTTTCCGACACCCAAGCTATGCAACAACTGGAAAGGCAGTCTTCATCACTCGAGACTTCTACTTTCTGAAGTCCTCTTGGACTGGCCTTTACAGGCCCAAAGGAGGAACAGTTTCCCTCCCCCCACCTTCCTGCCCCCCTCCCCCTCTCCACACACACCCCCTTCCGAGCAGTCA
This sequence comes from Carlito syrichta, assembly GCF_000164805.1. Lineage (NCBI taxonomy): Eukaryota > Metazoa > Chordata > Mammalia > Primates > Tarsiidae > Carlito > Carlito syrichta. Next base: position 650,946 of record NW_007248186.1, read on the forward strand.
GGCTCTGTCATGAAGTGTGTTTTCCTCTCGGGATGACCAAACACGTTCCCAAGAAAAGGCCCACTGTCCCACCCCATCTGCATTCTCTGAGAAGAACGAAATGAACCTCAGCTTGGCACCCACCTTTCCAGCTCTTCCAAGAGAGCCTTCCCTCCTGAAAAGGGAGCAGCACCCAGCCAGCCGCGGGAACACAGGCTGGCCCTGGAGTCCGGGCTGTTCGCGACAGCCGGGAGGCCAGCCCAGGGGAGTGGTCAGCCAGAGGGAGGAAGGTCATTGGGCCGGTTTCGGGAGGAAAAGCAGGCCAGACTGCCCCTCGTTGTAAGGTTGCTTCACCTCTTCCTTCCCCCCTCCTCCGTCCCCAACTCCCCTGCCCCACCCATCCCTGGATTCCCTTGCCAAGTATTCCTGTTCCTGACTTCACCAGCCAGTGACCTTCAGCACACAGCAGGGGAATAAAACTGAGAAAGAAAACAGGCTGTTTGGAGTAGGGTACAAAGGCCTCTTTATGGAGAGGCCTTTTGCTCTTCTTCAGCTACTGATTTGTTTTTTTGCTGGATGGAAATGGCCACCAGGCCAACGTGTATGATGTTTGCTCCAGAACTGTGCTGCCATGCCTGTGAAAGGTATGGCAGTGATGACATGCTCAGGCAGCCAGTCCCAGCCTTGTCACTTCCTAACTGTGTGCGCTTGGACCAGCTTCATCCCTCCCTGTAGGAACCTCTCTCTTGTCATCTGTAAAATGGGGTCATGATGTTGTACACCCTGCGTGATTACAGTGAAGATCCAATGAAAGTGTGGAGTGTGAACCCACACGTGTGTGCCTGACACATTGCCATACTCACAGATAATCACTGTTGTTCCTGTTGTTAATGTTATTGTTAAAGTGATGGAGGAGTCTTTTAATAGTGTGTGTGGTCTGAGGGAACTGTGAGCCTTTCACTTCCTGTTTTGTTTTGTTTTGTTTTTGCGCTCCCATGAACTTTTCTCAATCACAGCAGCTCTGTCCAGAAAGAGAAGCTCTCCTTTCCCAGAAGAGCCCACGTGGGAAAAGGCAGCTTGCCTGCAGGCCTGTCTGTCCTCCTGCAATCCTTCAACAAATGTTTATTGAGTGCTTACTCTATGACGGGCACTGTACTGTGTTGCTGGACACCCCAAGTTGTATGAGTCGCTGCCCTTTGGGGGTTCATACCTTTAAGAGGGAGACAGTAGTGTCTACAGATGCATCCAGTACACAGTGGGGGAGTGCAGTCCAGCAGGAACGGCAGGATCCCCGTGGGGTCCCAATCACCCATCCTGGTGGGAGGAAAACATGTTCCAAGTCTAGACCTCTGGGCCCCAACGCAGGCTGAGTGAGGCGATTGCCAGCAAGAGCTTCCTACAATCATCTTTGAAGAACTCAAACCAGAGATCTTTATCCAGGGACAGGCATTCTGGAAGATCAGATGGAGACTCCCCAGCACTCAGAGACTCCGGCCCCTCTGCCCACCATCGTCCTCTCTGGCTCCATGGGAATTCAGGCAGCTCAATCCTTTGCAGCTCTGCATTCTGTCGAAGGGCGGAGTTTTCCTGACTAATGAGTTTTCTGAGTTCCAGACCTTCCCACCACCCCACCCCCTTCCTGCAACATTCTGGTTTCTCACTGTAAATCTTTCATCTGATAATTTAAAATCTGCATTTTCGTTCTTTTTTAAAATAATAATTTATATAAGTTCAGAGCCACTGTTTCAGATGGCACTTTCTTCATTTCGTCTAATTTTATTTCTTATTTATAAGGCCCAAGAGAACACTCCTCCATTTTGGCATTCTAGGATTGGCTTTAGAATTCAGATTCCCTTTCATGTACATGGCATTCTAGGGGAAATTTCCTCTTTTTTTTCCTCACCCCACCCTGTAACATCCATTCATTCGCCCATTCTTTGGTAACAGCTACCGAGCTTCCTTCTGAGAAGCCACTGTACTTTCAGTCTAGCAAGTGGTGTTTTTCCCACCCCTTGCCACCCCTTGCTTCAGTGATAGGCTCATGGCTTAGGTATGATCAGTCATAATGTTGCACTGGCTTAGGGATGAGCCATTCAGAGCCAATGAGACACAATGACACTTGTGCCAGGACCGTTTGAAAGAGATGTATCCTCTCTTTCCCACCGAACTCGAAACTGAAAGATAACCGAAGTGATTGCAGCCACTGTGCTCCAACAGTGGAGAATCTGTCTGAGAATAAGACCAATGCAGAAGGAAGTAGAATAAAAGTAGAGTAAGAGACAGGAACAGTGAGGCCCCGCCTGTAGTCCCAGCTACTCAGGAGACTGAGGCAGGAGGATCGCTTGAGTCCAGGAGTTCAAGGCTTGCACTGTGCTCTGATCACATCTGTGAATGGCCACTGCATTCCAGCCTGGGTGACATAGTGAGATCCCATCTGGGGAGGGGGGAACGTGAGTGAAATTTGAACCTTTGGCGAAATTTGAACCCCAGATCCACGCATACCTGAAGCTCGTTTAATTATGTGAGTCAATACATTCTCATTTTGTTTAAAGGATTTGGATTGGATTTTCTCAATCTGCAGTTGAACATTTAGTGAAGCACTTTCTCATATTTATTGCATGCAGTATTTTTGTGTGGTAAATATTCGTTTGTTCACTTTGTAAATAAGAAAATGGTTCAATAAAATGAAGCAATGGAGCCAAAGTTGGAGAGCTAGAAAATGACTAAGTCAAGATTGAAACTGAGCACTCTGATGCCTAAGCCTGGCCTCTTATCATGACACTTTACTACCACGCCACATAATGAAATGAAAGAACAGTCAGGAACAAATAGTAGATGAATCTACATTTCACAGTTATCTCTGTGACATCAGTGAATGCCTTGCAAGCGAGACCCTGAACCACTGACCTCTTATTCTTTTTACCTCTGTTAACGTATAATACATCAGAAAGTCAGATGAGCATTGTCAAGCTGCAGCATTAAGAAGTGTATTCAAAAGCCCTCCTCCTATCCATGCAGAGAGAAGTCCCCTGCTGAAGAACTTTGTACCTTTTGTGCAGGAATACCAGTTGTAAGTAGCTTCCTTTTCATTTTGTTCAGAAAACTGACAGAATTAAATTCTACTGAAGATAGAGCAGTTACCATGCGGAGAAAATTTTTGAAAGCAACAATGAGAGTTTCGGTTTACCTCCCTAGAAAGCCAGGTTTTGTATGATGACAATTTCCACTGCCAGGGTACTTCAAACACACCTGAGAAAACTTCAAGAATGTCTTGCCAGAAACCTCCTGGGGAGTGAATGTGGAACCAGGGAACTGCATAGTTCGATCTTGGAGCCTGTTATTTTTTGCCATGACACATGTGGATAATATAGGAAAAAGAACCTTGCTGGGAAGGTGGGCAGGAAGAAAAGAAGCATCAGCCTTATGAAGAGAAATGAAATAAAATATACCAGCTAGCATTTATTAAGTGCTGACTGTGTGCCAAACACTTGCTAAGCCCTTCATATGCACTTTTTCATTTATATTAACAGGGCTGCTTCTCAGTGAAGAAGAGAGATTACATTCTGTCCCATGCCACATTCTGGCTGATTTCCTTTCTTTGTCAACATGTCACCCTTCCTTTAAATGCTGGGACAATGTGTGTGAAGAAGGTAATGAAAACCATTCAGAACCAGGGACATCTCAGCTAACTACACTTGACTGGACACACAGGAGAATTGTTGATAGTAGAACATGGAAGGAATGCCTTTTCTGATCTGAAGTGATCTAAAGGTGAACTTGGGTAAAAATTCCCTCAGAAAAGAAAACCAGAGTAAAATTCTTCCACTCAGTTCTTCTTGGACTCTGACTCTCCCTGTTCTACCTCCTACCCCATGCCTGTGAGAAGACTTGGGCCATGCCTGGCTTGTCCTATAAAAACAAGATAGTAGTATGGGCAACCTAAAAGCATATCCAACTTAATGCTTATTAAAATAATTGCATGGTGCACTTTACTTGGGAAAAGAGAAGCCCTTTCCAGTTTATTTTCTAACCATATTTATTTAACAAACATTTATTGGGCCTGTCATTCATACCTGTCCTGCTTCTTGCTGTCTCCTTCTCAAGAAGCTGAAAAGCTAGACACTTGCCTACCCAGAATCCCTTTCATCTAGCAGTTGTCATGTGAGCCAGTTACAGCCAGTGAAACATAGCTGTTGTGACTTTGGGGAAAGCTTTTTCCTTTCTTTCATAAAAGAGGGAAAAGTGGTATGAGTCTGAAATGTGAATTCTGTGTTTAGACTTGGATCCCAAGATATCTCATTATGTATCTGCAAATATCCCAAGTCCAAATAAATCTGAAAAACTTCTCCCAAGCATTTAGACAAGGGATACTCCACCTTTATGAGCTGCTGGCAACCCCAGCCTGGGACCAATTCATGAAACTTTAGCAGAAGAAACTTTTCATACTGGTAGTTCTCTCCCAAACTGTTACATCAAACCAGGAATTTATCTCTCATTGGCGTATTTCAATCAAAAGCCAAGGCAGAAAAGATAGGATGTAACTACTGACTCAACTACTTTATTTCACTTATGGAGATATGTTTTAATAGCTCAGAGTGTTCTTCTAGTTGGGTACTATCAACCAGAACAAAATTACCTTTTCAATCATGAGCGTATATTCATTCTATAAAAACAAGGATAGCTTTGCTATCTCTTCAAACATTTATTTGCAGGGAGAGAACAACTGTTTATAAAAGAAAATGCCTATGCATAGGCTGAAATAATCCTCTCCTTTTAAAATTCTCATCCTCAAAACTAGATAACCTCAAATAGAACTTAGACATGTCCTACTACAAGAATTAAAATCTCAATGCCAATAGGGGACAGACAGGTTATACAATGGATAAAGTGATCTGGGTATATGTCCTCTCTTATTTGTCTTCAAACTCACAACTTTCTTATTTACATTTTGTCTTCCTATTTTAGTGGAGATAGTAACCTGAAGAATGTTTCTCGTCTATAAAAGAACAATGGCAACCCACTGAAAAATGGCTTTTTAAGCATTCTCAGCTTGGATAAAAAAGCAAGAACCAAATATTAGCTGCCTATAATATATAAATGGCAAATATAAATACCCAGATATATTGGCAGTAAAAGGATGAAAAAAAAGATTTACCATGCAAACAGTAAGCAGAAGGGCATGATTATATCATCAGCCAAAATTGACATCAAGGATAACTACTGCTGTTGCTGGTCACAACTGGACATTTCACAATGTTAAAAGGCAAATTTATCAGAAAATCGTAATAATCCTAAACTTTATGTGTCCCATAACAAAGCTTCAGAATACATGAAACAAAATCTTATGAAACTAAAAACAAGCAAATTCACAATTATGATTGAACATCTTAACATAGTGTCTCATGAATTGAAAGAAGAAAAAGACAACATAATCATCTAGAATATAGAAAATCTGAACAGCGTTATCAACTACATAATTGAAATTGTATTTTCCCAACTTTTTTTTCAAGTTTACATGGCATTGTCACCAAGACAGAGTATACTCTAGGCTATAATAATAATAAAAAGTTTGATGAAAGTTTAAAAGGTTAAAGCCTTTCAGAATGTGTTATCCGATTGAAATTAAACTAAAACATAAATCAGTGAGATATCTAACTTCCAAATACATGGAAGTTAAACAATGCACTTTTAAATAACCCACGAGTCAAAGAAGAAACTGTATGAAAATTAGAAAATATTTCCAAGTGAATTATAATACAAACAATATATCAAAATTTGGGGGATGTAGCCAAAAACATTTCTTGAGGAAAATATATAACTTTAAATGCTTATATTAGAAAAGTATAAAAGTTTATATATTATAAAGCTTTAAAAAAATCAAATTAACCCGATGTAAGTAAAAGGAAAGAAGTAATAAAGAACAAAAATTGACAAACTAGAAAACAGATAAACAATACAGAAAAATGTAAAAGCCAAAAGTATATTATTTGAAAAGAGTAATAAAATTGACAAAGCTCTGGAAAGACTAATTATAAAAGAGAGAAAATCACTCTATGGAAAAGATACCTGCACACGCATGTTTACTGCAGCATTATTTACAATAACAAAAACATGGAACCAACTGTGCTGCCCATTGAAAGAGGACTGAATTTTTAAAATGTGGTACATATACACAATGGAAAATTACACAGTCATAAAATTATGAAATTTGCAGCAACTTAGATGGACTTAGAGGCTCTGATTCTGAGTGATCCATCACAGAAACAAAGAACCGAGTATCACATGTTCTCACTCATAAGCGGACCTTGAACAACTATCGTCATACTGTAAGCAAGAGATTGACAGTAGTGGGAAACTGCCAGGGTAGGGCAGGGACAGGATTTGCAGTAGTAGGAAGGGGCACACCTCATCAACAAGGGTACCTGCATAATGAACATTTGTATACCTAACCCTGAATTGTACCCCACATATTTCAAATAAAATTTTTTTAAAAAATACTAATACAAGACATTAAAGAAGGTATATCATTTCATAGCCTTATAACCATCAAAAGGATAAATAAATCTTATGAACAAATTTATGCTAATAAATTCACTGAGATAAAATGGATAAACCTTTCAAAACACAGTTTACCAAAATTTACACAAAAATAGTTAACTTGCATGGTCCCCTAATATGTATTTTAAAAATCAATTTTGTAATTTTAAAACTCTTCCCACAAAGAAAAGTGTAGGCCTAGATGGGTTCGCTGGTGAATTCTATCGGATTCTTATAAAATATCTAAGAAAGAAGTAATATCAAATTTACAAATCTCTGTTAGAAAAAGGGAAGGATATAATTCTTCTCAATTCCTTTTTTGAGACTAACGTAACCTGGAAATTAAAAGCCTGGCAGATCAATAACTCTCATTAACATTGAGAAAAGTTCCTGAAAAAAATTTTGACCAAAAAAATCCAGAAGCTATATAACATAAAAGACATATCAAGTAGCAATTATCCCAGAAATGCAAGCTTGTTTTACCATCTGAAAATCAGTTTATATAATTCACAACATTAACAAGATAAAAGAAAAAATCACATGATCACTTGATAAATAAAAAATTTTTGGAAAAAACCCAGCTTTTAACAAAGTAGGAATAAAAGGGAACTTAATGTTACTAAAGGCAGTTATGAAACTTACAGAAAACAGTCTACTTAATGGAGAAATATTGAGGTTTCCATCTAAGACTTGGAACAATGCAAGAATATATTCTTTCCCACTTCTATTTGATATTGTTTTGGGAGTTCTAGCCAGTACAACAGAATAGGAAAATAAAATAAAATAAATGTATGTGAGAAAAGAACAAACATTATGAAAATGTGATTACCTACATAGAAAATTCTAAAGATATTTTTAAACTAATTGTGCTGCCCATTGAAAGTAGACTGGATTAAAAAAAATTGTGGTACATATACACAATGGACTACTATGCAGCCATAAATAAGGACAAAATTATGAACTTCACAGCAACTTGGATGGACTTAGAGTCTATAATAATCAGTGATCTATCACAGAAACAAAGACCTGAGTACCACATGTTCTCACTCATAAGCGAACCCTGAACAATTATTATTATACTATAAGAAAGAGATTGGCAGTAGTGGAAAATTGCCGGGGGATGGTGCGTACTTCATCAATAAGGGTACCTGATCTCAAACCAGGTGAAGTGGGGACCAAAGTGTAGCTCAAAGTTTACCTGTACAACAACCATTTGTATACCTAACCCTGAATTGTACCACACATCTTTAAAATAAAAATGAAAAAAAAAAGATAGAAAAAAGCACTACTAGAAATAATGAGATTTAGCAAAACCACAAGATACAATATCATCTATATACTAGGAATAAACAATTGAAAATGAAATAATTGCCATTCATAAATGCACCAAATAGTATAAAATATTGCAATAAATTTAGCAAAAGATTTTTAAAATTTCACCCTTAAAATACGTAAAATGTAGGAAAATATATCAAATGTTTCAGAGATATTAAAGTAGATCTAAATAGAGGAATATGCCATATTATGTATGCTAAGACTGTAAGATGTCAGTTATCTCAAATTCAATGCAATTCCAATCATAACCTCAGCAGACTTTTGTGTATAAACTGAATAGATGATTCTACAATGTATGTGGGAGAGCAAAAGACCTAGAATTGCTAAAACAATTTTGAAACACATACACCCACACAGTTGGAAGACTTATACTCTCTGACTTCAAGACATAAAATTTGCTAAATAAGTCAGTATGGTATTGGCATAGGACAGGTATATAGATCATTGAAACAAAATAGAGAGTTCAAAAATAGGCCTACATGGATATAGTCAACTGAGTTTTGGCAAAGGTGTCAAGGTAATTTTATGGGCAACAGACAGTGTTTTCACCAAATGGTACTGTAACAATTGGATACACACACAGAAGTAAAATGAACTCCAACCTTTATCTTATAACACACACAAACACTTTTTCAAAATGGAGCATAGACCTAAATGTAAAAGTGAAACTGCAAGACCTTTGGTAGGTAAATACTTCCTACTAGAACACAGAAAGTATAAGCCTACAAGAAGAAAAATGAATACATTGAACTTCATCTCAAGTAAAAATATTTGCTCTTGAAAAGATACCTTTAACAAATTGAAAGACAAATCACAGATTGGGAGAAAATATTCCTAATACACATATCTTTCAAAGGACTTGTATCCAGAATACATAAAGAACACTTATAAATCAGTAAGAAGAAAGACAACTCTATTTTTAAAATGGATTATGAATCTAAAATAAATGATAAATTTCAGCTAATACAACTTAAATTATAAATAAATAAACTCAGTGTAATATTTTTTCTTGAAAGATAAAAAATGAATCAAAGAGTTTCACCAATGCTTCACAAAAAATGATGTACAAACAACCAGTAAGCATCTCCACTGGCCATCAGACAACCGCCAAACAAAACCAGTTTTTCTATCACTCTATGTCAATCTGCTTGATGAAAAAGAAAAAGACTGACAATGTCAGTGCTGGCAAGGATGTGAAGTAACATTCATACATTAATGGTGGAAATGTAAAATGGTAGAACTACTTTGGAAAACTGTTTAGAAGTTTCTTATAGGGTTGAGCATACACTTAACATACGATCCAATATTTTCATTCATAGGAAATGAAAATATATGTTCACAGACTTATACATGAAACTGCATAAGAACATTATACATAATAGCTTCACTGGAAACATCACAAAATATGCATCAGCAAGTGAATAGCTAAATAATTTGTGTTATATTCCCACAATGGAATACTATTCAAAAACTAAGACAGAATAAACTACTGGTGCATATAACAACATGAATGGATCTCAGCAATATTACCCAGAGTGAAAGAAGCCAGACACAAATTAGTACACACTGTATGGTTCCATTTACATGAAGTTCTAGAACAGATAACCTAATCTATTATCATAGAAATCAAAACAATGGCTTCTTGGGATGAGGGTGGAGAAGCAAAGAGAGAGAGTGTGTTGAAATTGCTGCAAAGGGGCATAAGAAATCTTTCTGGGGTAATGAAAGGGTAGGGTGCTTACAGGAATGTTCACATGTCAAAGAGCATGCATTTTATTGCTTATAAATTATACCTCAATAAAATTGAAAAACAGAGACATCTTATAAGCATTAGCAGAATAAGATTAGCAGCTTGGACTTACCTTATTGGTGTGAGGATGACCTCAAGCTCAAATTCTTTCCAGGTAATATTATCCAAATAAAATTTTATGTTGTTGGTCCTTCAAATTCAGTCTTGCCAAGTTTGAGATAAGAAAGGGAAAGCGTTCTTATTCATTGGTGGGATGGTTGTCTTGTTGAGGTACTGAACAATCCTGGTGACAGGTGCTAGACACCTTCTCCTCTGAGGCCTCTGATGAGAGTCTGGAGAAAGTGCTAGTCCTGAACCAAATTGACAATTCCCACACTGCATTGATCCACAGGTAAAAACAGGGCAGTAATTGCATGAGGAGTAAATGAGATGAAGTGCATGAGGAAACTAACAAAGTGCTCGGTGAATAGCAACCACTGCATTTTGTAATTTTATTATCTGTTTTTTGAAGATAATTCATTTTATAAATTGGACTGGAGAACACAAAGGCATCAGGGTAGAGGCTGGATGTCTTGTAAATGTAGAATGATTTCCTCTCTACTGTCATGATGTCTGTTGCTTCTCTTTAAGAATCAAGATACCAGTACCTTTTGTTTCTGTATTAGCTAGATCTTAAGTTTCAAGTGACAGAAATGCAACTTATGCCATGTTTCAGGAAAAGGGGGGATTTTACTGGCTCATATAACTGAAAAATCCAGGATCTTATATTCTAGTAGTGCTACAACTTCTAATAGTTCTAACAAAAGTGGCAGGTTGAATCTCACAGGACCTGCTTGGGTCATGTTCCCGTGTCTGAACCAATTACTGTGTCGATGAGGATAGAATACCGTACTGTGTCCTGGGCTTAACCCCTTTATCCCGGAGTGGAATTAGTACCACCAGAATCCTATGAAGAGAGAGGGAAGATGTCTTTCCCCAAAGGCAAACACGAGTGCTTCTCTGTTTTATCCTAGTTCTATATATTTTGCAAGTGGTTTCTGTCACTACAAATTGTGCTCTACATGTATGTAATACTACTAGGGATTATGCACAAACAGATTAGTATTCTGGGGGGGGAAGTTCATACCTGTGACGCTGTCCACACACCACATGATCCCACCACACAGTTTTCACATCTATTCCCAGTGAGGTACCAGTTCTAAAAATTCTTAAGAACATTAGCTCCACACTGAAAACAAGGATATTGCTAATAAGAATCCATGACTTTGTCTTGTTATTAAACAGACTTTGGAATCTTTTTCTTTCCACTCAAATAGCATTTGGGTTTGTTTCAACACTACCCTTTTGTACACTTAACTGGGAGGAAGGGAGGAGAGAAATTTATTTTTTCTAGTTTTCCATTTTTACAAGCAGTCCATTTGGTCACTTGGAACACTTTAATTACTTCCTGTTATGAGACTAGCCAAATAGGATGAATGAATTAGGCCGTTAAGTTGGAAGTTATAAATGCTAGCTGAATGAACAAGAAACCAAACCCACTTTTTCCAAATGACAGTCAGAAACTGTCCAAACCACTGATGATAGAAGGCTGTCATTGTCATCATCATCATTTTGTGTTTGGGGAAGTATTCACATAACATGTGCAACAGACACCATTGGCTTCCTATGATTATGAGTCCTTGCTTTTCTTTCTATCAGGTGTTCATTTTGTTCAGGTATCCAAGTCTACCCCATAATATTCAGGAGGTCACCCACAGAAAGTTCAATCAGCACATAGCATTCTCTGAGAATGCCCATGCAGAGAGATCGGATAATCTGGGTCCTTGAGGCCCGATGGTTCTGCACATGCACCTTTTTTTAACCTCTGGACCTCTCCCTCTGTGATTTGATTATGTAGGTTAGTGCAAACCAAGGTTTTCTTTTACTTGAGCCCAAACTAATACAGTTTGTCATGCCCTGTGTAGACTTGGCCTTTATCTGGGCAATGGTCAAAAAAGAATGTTTTTTCCTTTACTCACTTTGGGCACCAGAACCAAGACTGAAGTTTTCAATTGGATCAACCCAAGAATATCTGCCAGGAGTGTTTTTGGCTGCTAATAATGGAAAATATGACAAAAAGTTGTTCAAACACTTGGGCATTTGTCACATGGAACAAAAAACACCAGTGTTCTGGGATGGTCCCATTATACCCGCAGGGCTCAGGGGCTTTCATCTTTCCTTCCCATTATGATCAGTGTGTAGACTCCTGACCTCATGCTTGTTGCCTCATGGCTACAAGGAGACTTTTACACCTCCAGATGGGGCCCCTCATTTCAGGCAGAAAGAAGAAAAGGGGAAGTAGCAGCACCCTATTTTCCAGACAACTTCAGGGAATGTCTCATGGCCAGAAATGTGTCATGAGGTATTTCCAAACGCACAGGAGTCTGGCAGAGTAAATGTTCTTATCTAAACATATTGCTGCCCTAACAAAATCAAATTTTCCTTACTAAGAAGGAGGAGGAAATTCTGCAGGTGGGCAGCCTGCAATGTCTGCCATATTGGTTCAGGTATTTATCTCTAGTTCTTTAAGGAATTAAGGGAGTTATTTAATCTGGGATTTTATAAAGAAAGCAAGAAAATTAGTTGGGAAGAACAAAGCTCATTCCATGAAATTAACTGCTTACAGTGAACTTAAACACAAGTAAAGAGGCTCCAAACTACAAACAACAACAGCCATGAAGTCTTGAATATCCTTTATCTGGAGAGAATGATGTAAATCTTAGCCAGGTGCAGCGAGGGAAACGTTTCTGCCTGGATCTTCTTCATTTGTCTTCACAGGGTTCTGCACCATTCACAGACCTTCCTCAGGTCCCATGATAATGCACAGTTGTTTGCCACCAGCAGAGCCGATGAATAAATTGTACTCTCTCTGCCTGTTATCATCATCCACTCACTCACCTATCTATCCATTTATTCATCCAATCTAAGTTTTCCAATTTCAAAGTACAGAGTCTTAACAACAATACTTCCAGGACTTTAGCTACAGTCCAGGCTATAGAACAGGTCTGTTGAAACTTCCTTACTGAGTGATCTATCACAGAAACAAAGAACTGAATATCACATGTTCTCACTCATAAGCAGATCTTGCACAATTATCATAATACCGTAAGAAAAGGATTGGAGCCAGGCTCGGTGGCTCAGCCTGTAATCCTGCGCCTTTGGGAGACTGAGGTGAGTGGACTGCCTGAGCCCATGGGTTCGAGACCCTCCTGGGCAGGTGAGACCTCATCTCTACAATAAATCAAAAAATCAGCCGGGCGTGGTAGCGCATACCTGTAATTCCGGCTACTTGGAAGGCTGAGGTGGAAGGATCGCTCTGAGCCCCAGCAGGTAGAGGCTGCGGTGGCTGGGAGTGGCCATTGCACTCCAGTCTGGGCGACAGAGTGAGACTCCAACTCAAAAAAAAAAAAAAAGAAAAGGATTGGCAGTAGTAGGAAACTGCCAGGGGAGGGGGGTGGGATTGGCAGTAGTGGGAAACTCCCAGGGGAGCAGGGGACACACCTCATCAGCAAGGGTATCTGGGTAATGAACATTTGCACCCCCCATCTTTAAAATTAAAAGTTAAAAAAGTAGCAGTCATTTTAATCATTATGAAAAATATAAAACATATAAAATACATATAAAATACAAAAGGAAAGAAATTTCCTTCAATGTGCTCCCAAAATGCTTTTTTTTGCTTTCTCTCCATTAGGGTTGCATGGATCTTTCTCTTCTAACTAAGCTCTGAACCTCACTGAAAGAGTAGAAGCAGTGTTGTGGTCTGCCCTGACTTTTGATAGGAACAGCAAACTTTGGGGTTGAGTACTGCTTGAAAAATTCCCTTACAGAGTATGATTGACTCTCTAAAACTTAGGGAGATGCTCAGTGCAGCATAAATTAAACAACACCATTTATCCCTCCCCAGCCAGCATCACCTAAGCACAGGACTTTGCTGTCTAAACCTGTGGAGATTAGGTGATGTTCCTGGTTTCACAGGTAGAAAACAAGAGCAAGAAGGCAAAGGAGCAATTTAGCATTTTTTTTCCCCTCTTGGCTTCGACAAGGAAGTCAGGAGTCTGATCTCCAAGAATCCTAGTGGACATGATTATTTTTTCAAGAATTGGAGGGAGACTTCCATGAACACACATATAAACATATGTGGATGCTTTTCCTAGAGGTGCTAGGAGATACTTTGTAAATGTACAGAGAGGTCTTTCTTACTCAGCTCGGACTGCTATGACAAAATACCACAGACTAGGTGGTTTAAACAACAGATACTTATTTCTCACAATTCTGGAGGCTGAGAAACCCAAGGTCAAGGTGTCAGCAGATTCGATTCCTGGCGAGAGCCCTCTTCCTGGCTGGCAGACAGACACCTTCTCACTGTGTCCTCATAGAGTGAAGAGAGAGAGCTCTGGTTTCCCTTTCTCTTCTTATAAGGATGTTTATCTCATCTTGGGTCTCCCACCCTCATGACTTCACCTAAACCTACTTCCTTCCTATATACCCTACCCCAAGATACCATCCATTGAGGGTTTGGGCTTCAATATATGAATCTGGGAGGTTTGGGACACAAACCTTCATTCCATAACCAGTGGTCACACATGGGTGAAAAGGGCATACTAACAGGGATAACGCAGAGAAGAGATGTTTGGGTTATTTATTGCTTTGCAACATCCACTTCAAACTTAGTAGCTTAAACAACAAACATTTTTTATCATCTCTCATGATTCCATAGGTTGGTGAATTGGCTGGCAGATCCTCTACTGGATTTGCTTGCATTATTTCTTGCTGTTGTAGTCATGACAGGTGGAGCTGCCACTGGGCTGAATGTCTAGGCCTCAGATGCCTGGAGACCATGTGACCTCTCTCGGAGGCTTTCCACGGGGTCTCCATCTACAGCAGAGGACATGAGACTTCATCCATCTCAAGCCATGGCCAAAGTCTTCATTCAGAATTTCTGGATGCCTAGGCCCAGAAATCTGGGGACAGCATTTCCTCCAAATTCTATCGGTGAAAGCAGCCGAAAGCCAAACCCAGATGAGTTGGCAGATAATATGTAAACATAAGGGAGGAGTTTTAGTACTTAAGAGTGTCACAAGAAAGAGAAGAAAATGTGCCAGACAAAACTCGCCTGTTTCACAGCTTGATGTGCAGCCGGCACCAATGCCAACCGCAGATTTATTCAGGAGGCCATCCTGACTTCAGGGATCTGAGTTGGGAAAGAGGGTTGTGTACGATTTTGAAGTCAGGCTGAGAGCCAGAGAGACTCTTGATAATACACTGATTTCCTCTCCACAGCTCCACATATGTTTTTAATAATCCTTTCCTTGGAATGAAGATAAGACCTCTTGAAAGCCTTTGGAAAAAAATATAGAGAAATGGTCTCATTCTGCTGCCGCCAAGGAGGCATTTGTGACCACCTGTAACAGCTCCTTAAACAAAATGTGTTGATTATTTTTAGCATAACTTAAGCCCCGGGAGACTAATGAGGTGTTAACAGTGTGTGTTAATTATGTGATTTTTGTTGTCTTCATTAACGTGAAGATCCTCAATCCGATTTGCCACCTGAAGTCCCAGTGGAATCACATTACTCTTCTGACCCTGGCATCTTTTGGTTTCCTGCCGTTCACACAATCACGCAAACATATTTTGTTTCCCCTGCGGTGAATCCAATGAATACGGCTCACACACTCAGGAGATCTTGGGTTCCCCCCTTTTAATTCTTATCCATTGTTCCTCTCCTTTTTTCATTGTTGGAGCTTACGGTAACTTCATGATGCGGGCAGCTGGCGACATGAGCTCATATTCAATCATTTAGAACTGACTGTCCTTCACTCAACAGAAAACTGCCAAAGAAGCTGAAAACCAGGAGGAAGGAAAAGCACAGAAATCAGCTTTCATTGCTTTTTGCAAGCACTTTAATTAACCAAGGAATTGTGTTGCATACACACGACTCTGATTATTTTAAACTTCTGCAATATATGCTATACCTCTGTACCGAGCGACAATGCTTCCCATCCAGAATAACCTTTCCTCAGGAAGAGATAATCACCTCTCCCAGTCTCATTTGAAGTAGCAATCAGCATCTCTTTCATGACTTTGCATTGCTGATGTTCTGGAGAAACTTTATTTGGCGATGGTGTTAGGGGCCTTATTGCAAGTCCAGGAGGTAATGGAGTTCAGGATTTCAGCCGAGGATGTCTTAATAATGGCCTCATCAGGGTGTATGAAGTTGTAATGAAAATAGCAGGTGAATCTGACTGGCAAGTAGCACATTATGAGTCTTCCTAGTAATTAGAGTTGTCTAAAAATGGAACTGGCTGTCACATGAGGTGATGAGCTCCCCGTCAAAGAGTCAGGAACGTTGAAATAAGGGTTTCTTATCAGGTAGGGGTTTGGCTCAATAATTCTTTTAATTAAATTAATTTTTTTAGACATGGAGTCTCACTGTGTTGCCCAAGTTGGTCTCAAACTCCTGGCCTCAAACAATCCCCCTACCTCAGTTTCCAAAGCACTAGGATTATAGGTGTGAGTCACCGGTGTTCAGCTTAGACTCAACAATCTTTTGGGCCTCTTCCAACTTTCATCTTTATTCTACAGTTGTTTTAAGCCCACATGGTCCAGGAGTCTTGACTTAGGGAATTTTCAAGGTGGGTTGCACGATGGAATGTGATAAGAGTGGAAAGTCAGGCAACCCTGGGTTTAAATCCCTGCTCCAGTGCTATGTGACCGTGAGCAGGTTACTTAAAATCTCTCTGCCCCCATAAATGAGGATGGAAATATATTGCTTCTAGGGCTGGTGTAAGAGTTAGAAACAATGCATTTAAAATACGAGGCCCAAGGTAAGCACTCAATAAATCACAGCTCTAGTTACCCTTAGGAATCTAATTCTTTGACTTTTTTATGCACTCTCCACTTCAGTGATGCAGTCTTGGTTTGTAAAAACAGAAGAAATGGAAGGCTTATAAAGATCCAGGAGCAAGGTTATGCTAGTGCCGGGCCAGTTGAACAAAGCAAGCCAAGTACATCTTCATCAGCTACCCGGTAAGGTCTCCTGAGTACGTGGAATCCCACGACACTGTCCTCTTCCTGGGAAGGGTTATCAGCATTGCTGAGTGCCTAGAGTGTGCTGGGCACATGCTTATGCATATGTTATCTTAATTCTCTATACTATAGGCCAGGCACAGGGTCTCACTTTGGGAGGTTCACTTCAGGATTGCTTGAGCCCAGGATTTTGAGACCAGCCTGAGGAACATAAGCGAGGCCTCGTCTCTACAAAAAAACAAAAACATTAACCAGGCATGGTGGTGCACACCGTAGCCCCAATTACTCAGAAAGCTGAAGCAGAAGGATTGCCTGAGCTCAGGAGGTCGAGGCTGCAGTGAGCTGTGACTGTGCCACTGCACTCCAGCCTAGGCAACAGAGTGAGACCCTGACTCAAAAAAAAAAAAAAATTGCAATTCCAAGGTCATAGCAACTCTGAAAGCAAGGTCTGATCATCTCCATTTTACAGAAGGGTAAACTGAGGTTCAGAGAGGTTATGTGTCTCACCCAAGGACATACGGCCATTTCCCAGATCTAACTCACCCACTCTACCAACTGGTCTCCTCAACATTCTGCTGTATTTCCACTCACAGGGCAGAGTAAATCCAGGTGCCCAGTTGCCATCTGGGAAAGATACTTTCTATGCAATGAGATAGGGTGATGGAAGCCCAACCCATGATAGCCTCTAGAAAGCTAGTGTTTGAAGAACTGGGTGAGAGCCTTACCTGTAGGTTATAAATTAATTGTGATTTTCCGTTAACTCGTTCATTACTCACTTACCCTGAGCTTTGAGAGGCGATGTCTGTGTCTGTTAGACTTTCATATACTCTCTTGTCCGCATGACTCAAAATTTTACAGATACCAAAAAACATCCAATAAACAATCACCCTTGCACCCTGTCTCCCAGAAACCCAGTTCCCCTCCTCAAAGACAGCTTACCAGTTTCTATGTATAATCTGTCAGAGGTTTACATTTTGTTTGGGGTTTTTGCTTATTTGTTTGTTTTGTTTATTGAATTAGGGTCTCACTCTATCATCCAGGCTGGAGTACAATGGCACGATCATGGCTCACTGCAGCCTTGACTGCCTGGACTCAGAGGATCCTTCTGCCTTAGCCTCCTGAGTAGCTGGGACTAGAAGCACATGCCACCATACCTGGCTAATTTTTTTATTTTTTGTAGAGACGAGGTCTTGCTATGTTGCCCAGGCTGGTCTTGAACTCCTGGGCTCAAGCAATCCTCCTACCTCAACCTCCCAAAGTGCTGGGATTACAGGCATTAGCCACCATGCCTATTGGTTTGTACTTTGTTTCTTAATTGAGGTAAAATTCACACAGCATATAATTAGCCATCTTAAAGTGTACAATTCAGTGGCATTTAGTATATTCAGAATGTTGTCCAACCACTCTCTCTAGTTTCAAAAGTTTTTTATCACTACAGAAAAAACGAACAAACCCCAAATTACCCATTAACCAATTACTCCTCATTCCTTCCTCTTTCCATTCCCTGGTAACCACTAAGCTGCTATTTGTCTCTGAGAATTAGCCTATTCCACATACATTATAAAAGAAGAATCATACAATATGTGACTTTTATGCCTGACTTCTTCCACTTAGCATAATGTTTTTGAGATTCAGCTAAGCCATAGCATTTATCAATACTTCATTCCTTTACACGGCCAAATAATATTCTATTGTGTGTCTACACCACCATTTGTTATCTATTCATCCATTGACGGACATTTAGGTTATTTTCACCTATTGGCTATTATAAATACTTCTCCTATAAATGTTTGTTTACATGTTTCTGTATGGACATATGTATCCATTTCTCTTGGTTATACATCTAGGAGTGGAATTTCTGGGTCATATGATAATTCTATGTTAAAATTTGAGGAACCCAGAGGTTTCTAATACATGTAATTTTCCCAATTTCTACACAGGCACTATGCACATTTTGCTGCACTTTGCTTCACTTGACAATGGGTTTTAGAGCTTTTTCAGTGTTGTGCTAATAAGTATTTAATAACTGGCTCTGGTGGGGTAGGGAGTGCTCTGACTCTTTGCATTTCCAGATTTCTAAGATGGAACTCCCACCATGGCCTTTCAAGCTGTGTAAGGTCACTGACTGCAAAGTTAAGAAAAGACACTAGCAACCTACCCTCATGAACAGGCCCAAACTTGTTCTGGCACGCTACTAGATCGTTCCATACGAGTGCATGAAGAGCTGCCTCATTCCTTTTTCTGACTGCATAGCATGCCATTTTTGGAAGTGCTGCAATTTTTTTTTTTTTTCCTGATGGCTCACACTTAGGTCGTTTCCAGTCTTTTACCTCCACAAACCAAGCTTTAATGGATAACCTTGTGAGCATGCCATTTCACTCATGTGCAAATATAGCAGTAGACATGGTCCCATGGCTTCCTAAGAATCACCATGGGAAGAAATTCTTAAAAGGTAATTTATTACTTCATTGGACAGTTATGGCTGTTAGGAAGAATTCTTTGCAAAGAAATAATCGATTTCTGCCCCAGTTTATTTTCAAATAAGAAGGATGTAAATTAACTAGCCACTTGCCAACGTCAAAGAATTGTCATAAAATTTTGAAATGAAATTGAAAAGCATGTTTTTTCTTCTTTTTTGTTGAGTTGGAGTCTCACTCTGTCACCCAGACTCTGGAGTGCAGTGGCCGCTCCCGGCCACCGCAGCCTCGGCCTGCTGGACTCCGGCGATCCTTCCACCTCAGCCTTCCAAGTAGCTGGAATTACAGGCATGCACTACCACGCCCGGCTGATTTTTTTTTTTTTTCTGATTTATTGTAGAGATGAGGTCTCGCCAAGTTGCCCAAGCGGGTCTTGAACTCGCGGGCTCAGGCAATCCACTCACCTCAGCCTCCCAAAGGCGCGGGATTACAGGCTGAGCCACCGAGCCTGGCTAGCATGTTTTTTCTTTTAAAGACAGGAATCTGTATAAATGCCAAGCAGCATGGTTCTCATTTAGTAACCTAAAGAGCTTTCACAAGTAGGTTAGTGGGGGAAAAAAACCATTCCCAGGACATCGTGATTTCAATCTAGGGTCTCATAAAGGTGAGATTCATGGGCCAGAGATCCTACAGCTGATTAGGAAGTAGATTGTTGAAGAGTATTAGCCAAGTTCTTACTTAGATTTTTTTCACCCAAGAACTGTTAAGAAAATGTTTCTCCACTGTGCTTGTATAGATGCTCCTTGACTTATGAGGGGGTTTTACCCCCCAACAAACCCATAATAAACTGAAAATATTGAAAGTCAGAATGCATCCAGTTACAACCCAATAGTCCCATGGTAAAGTCAAAAAATTGTAAGCTGGACCTCCATGACTCAGATGGTCCTCGATTTACAATGGAATGACATTCTAATAAACCCATAATAAAGTCAAAAATTGTAAGTCAAAACATCGTAAGTCCAGGACCATCTTCACTTTAGAATCATCTGGGAAGCTTTCCAAATCTTGGTGGCTAGACCACAGGCCAGACAAACGAAGCTGGAGTCTTTGGAGGCGGAGACCCAGGCATCTATAATTTTTAAAGCTCCCCCGGCAAAACCATTGTTCAATCTAGGTTGGGAAGAGAATATAAGAAAGGAAAATCAGTGAAACAGGAAAACACATTTGTCAGGATTCTCTGGAGAAACAGAACCAGTGTGTGTGTGTGTGTGTGTGTGTGTGTGTGTGTGTGTATGCATGTGTATGTGTGTGTGTGTAGAAAGAGAGAGAGAGAGAGAGAGAGAGAGAGAGAGATTTTATCTTAAGGAATTTATTTACACAATTATAGAGGCTGGAAAGTCCAACATCTGTAGATGGCCCAGGAATCGGGACACCCAAGAAGAACCAGTGCT
This sequence comes from Carlito syrichta, assembly GCF_000164805.1. NCBI lineage: Eukaryota > Metazoa > Chordata > Mammalia > Primates > Tarsiidae > Carlito > Carlito syrichta. The sequence goes on from NW_007248186.1 coordinate 671,480, forward strand.
GCAGTTCAAGTCTTGAGGCCATCAGGTTGCGGACCCTGGAAAGAGCCAGTGTCGCATTTCAAACTTAAAGACTGTCTGCTGCTGACATTCTTTTGTTCTACTCAGCCTTCAGCTGACTGGATGAGATCCAACCATCTTATGCAAGGCAGCTTGCTTCTCAAAGTCCCCCGATTTAAGTATTAATCTCATCTAAAAACACTCACAAAAACATCTGAATAATGTTTGGGCACCACCATCCCACCAAGTTGACACATAAAATTAGCCATCTTCATTGAACAGTTGATTGGGGATACCAAAAAGTCTTATCTTTAGGGAGTGAAGACAGGAATTTTGTAGTTATTTAAAGTTGTGCTTCTCCCATTTGGCTACAAACAGATTCTCTCTGAAATTCCTCAATCCCTCCCCCAATGGGAGACATTTACCTGTCATTTGTAAGTCCTATTCCCAGAGCCTTCTGATTTGATTAAAATTAAGGATTATAAGAAGATAAAATGTTTTTTATTTCCATCATCTCTGAATTGGATATTTTTATTAGAAGATTATTAACTTTTTCATCAGTGGCAGTGAGTATAGTCAATTATACAAGTAGATTCATCTTCAGTTACAAAAATATTCCTTTAAGAAAATCTGATTCCCTCTCTCTTGAAGAACCCAAGTGTCCAAACCCAGAACTCATCAAGATTGGTGGCAAAAGTCCTATTGATCTCAATAGGAAGGAAGCCGTGGCTTGTTGGGAAAATAATGGACAACCTAATTACCCCTTCTCTCCTTTATAAAAGGGCTTTGAAGACTTTCCATGTCACCAGCTGTAGGATTTGCTTTCTTCCACAAATGGTCCTAAGTTTTGTTTGGAATCTGGTTTTCCAAAGCAGCTGCCTGTCAGGTTGTCTGGATTTCCTGGGGTATTTTATCTCAAGTAACAGGTAAGGAATTGGAGGCTTTTGGCTAAGGAGCAATCTTGGCTCTGTACCTCCAACTGACCTTACATCCCCCAGTCTTGTTCAAGCCCCGAGTCCAGAGTGTGAACTTGAAACATTCAGCCCAATGAAAAGACCCAAGCTAAGAGGACAAACAAGGGGGTCTGAGAACTCACACCAAGCCTCTCACAGAGGCCATGTGTGATGCTCTGATTCCTAGGGATCTAGGGTTCTTCCTGGAGGCACTTTTAATCCAGGGAACCAGCTGACTGGTAGAGCGGGGACTGCTGTGAGTCAGCAGGAAACTGAGTCAGCCAGCCTCATTGATTTGGAGTAGGAGAGTGTGGGTTGAGTTGTGGGTTTTGGGAATGGGTTTTGTAGTCATGGGAATCGTTCCTTTTTGCCAGCTCCAAATCAACCAGCATTCATGCAGGCCCTGAAGCCGGAGAGCTCATGTTAAAGATAAGTCAACCTTTTATTTTTAGACATGACAGATCACAGCAGAAACGGGAAATGGGGCATGTGGAACCTGTCTCATTTTGGAGACTTGAGGGGAAGGGACAGTAGCACAGGGTCTCTCTCATGTGGCTTCTCTGCTTACAAAGGAGAGAATCTGGGAAGAGCTGTCTGAGCACAGGAAATGGTTGGACTGATGCAGCTTTGCACTCCTATTCCATTCCCAGCTAAAGTTCACAGGATTCAGAGCCTCAGTTTTCTAGCTAAAACCTGTCAGGGATGATATTGGGGTGAGGACACCTCTGCTGTGTGTAGGTGTGGTTGTGTAGACAGGACCCAGCTGCTCTGGTTGTTAAAACGTTGGAATATTTCCATATAACTTGATCAATAGACTTCGACCCAGGAGCTCTCTTTGCCTAGCCACTACCAACTACAATAGGGTTGTCCCTCCTCTGGAAGCTAATGAACTTCCCCTGTATCCAGAAACTAAAAAGTTAATTCCTGGCATAGTGGGGCATCCAGAAAATCTGATTTTCTCTGTTCTCTGATATAATCCTAACGACAAAACTTAGAAAAACTCTATAGTAAGAGTTCTATTGGTTTCAGTAGGAAGGAATCTGGTCTGTTGGAAAATTAATCGACAACTCAATTACTCCTTCTCTCCTTTATAAAGGGGCTTTGGAGATTCTCCATGTCACCAGCAGTAGCGTTTACTTTCTTCCATAAATGATTGTAACCTTCAGCACCAGGGCCAGCTACAACCTTTTGGATTGGTCTTTGTCAATGCTGTAGTGGTTAAGTGATCTTTCGCAGAAACAAAGAACTGAGTATCACATGTTCTCACTCATAGATAATCTCACTTGAACAACTACCGTAATACTATAAGAAAAGGATTGACAGTAGCAGGAAACTGTGAGGGGGAAGGGGAGGTGGGGAGGTGAATTGACAATAGTGGTAACCTGCCTGGGGAAGGGGGTCACACCTCATCAACAAGGGTAGCTGCACAATGAATATTTGTATACCTAATCCTGAATTGTACTCCACAATTTTCAAATAAAAAAATTTAAAAGTTTTAAAAAGATAGAAATTTTCCTTTCCAGTGATCACTACCACTGGGTGTAGACATATATGTGTTCCACTGAATGAAGGTGTTGGGCTAATAACCCACGGGACTATATCCATGGCCCTGCCCACAGAGTTAGCAGATAATACTCTTCCACTCCATCCAGTGTTTTCCAGCCATTTCAGTGCTTTGGGTGTTCTCTCATGCACTCGGGCACAGTTTCTTGGGTTCTGCCACTTGGGTCTCTTTAACCCGCCACCATACAGTGTCTCTGCCACCCGTGACCCTCTTCTGGTGGCCTCACTGCTACCTCCAGTCTGACCTCAGGGAAGGGAGTGCTGACCTCCTTGTGTCCATTAAGTCTCAAACACGGGCAGGCTCATCCCCTTGTTTCTCACAGGGGATCAGAGACCAGCATGTCACTTTTCATGAGAACTAGCCTAGGTGTGGGAATAATGACAGGGAAGTAAAATACAGATGAAAGCTCATAGCTCTGATGGAGCCAGGCCTAACCTAGCATCCTTTGCAGGTCAGTTTCCTAGATTGCGCCCTACTTGTCACCTTGGGGCTAGGCTAAGCTTTCCTCAGTCACTGGCAGAAACATCCCAGATGTCCCATAACTTAGAGTCTAGGCCAGCCTGATTCAGCCAAGTTTCACAACAAGGAGCAAGTGATTTTTCTCATGTAGGTCTAGGGCCCAAGACCAAGAGCTTGGTGAAGGTAAAATAATGCCAAATTCAGTCTCTGTTCAAGGGTTCAAACATTCTGCAAAGGAGTTAGACCTGGCGTCAATCAGGTGCAGACTAGATGATCTGCAAACCCCATTTACCATGAAGGTGTTATATTATTATTATTCCCCTTTTCTCCTCTTCCTCCTCCTCCTCCTCCTCCTCCTCCTCCTCCTCCTTTTGCTTGGGATCTCATCTGTTGCCCAGGCTGGAGTACAGTGGCATAATCATGGCTCACTGTAGCCTCGACGTTCTGAGTTCAGGTGATCCTTACACATCAGCCTCCCAGGTAGCTGGAACTACAGGGGCACACCACCATGCCCAGCTAATGTTTTTATTTTTTGTAGAGGTGAGGTCTCCCTGTGTTGCCCAAGCTGGTCTCAAACTCCTGTGCTCAAGTAATCCTCCCATTTCGGTCTCCCAAAGTGCTGGCATTACAGGTGTGAATCACCACACCTGGCCTGTTATTATTCCCATTTTGTAGAAGAGAAACCTGAAGCTCAGAAATGCTTAGTAATAGCCAATAAAGTGTCTAAGGCCTGGTGCCTGGATGATCACTCTGAAACCCAAGATTGTAGCCATGACACAAAGTGCTTTTCTCATGGGGATCTAGAGAACTCTTAAAAACCTTCAATCATCAACTCATTGCAAAAATGTGAAAGGCATACGGGATCTTATGAACTAAGCATAAAAAGATCAAGCTTGAAGAGTGTTGGTGGGTTTCATATGAAACAGAAGCCAATAATGAGAAACTTAGAGGAGAACACATCAGTGGAATGCTTTTTAAATTTCCCAGTTAACTTTTTTACCATCTTATTGTGATGTCAGGACAGGAAGTTTCAGCCACAGCGCTGGTGTTCTCGAGTTCTTCCATCGCCCTGTTCCTGCTAACATTATTCACATGCAGCTGTTTAAGAGCAGCAAACACAGGTGTGATGGCCACAAGCAGCTCAGTGTTTTCACAAGACCTCAGCCTGCCACATTCTGTTTTTGTTTTGGGGTTGTTGTTTTTTTTTTTTTTGGTGTCAGGAATCTTTCTACTGTGAAAAAGTCTCCTTTGGGATGAGTATGATCTTCCCTGCTGATTTTTACAATCAGATTTGTCACTGCTGTGTCTTCCTGCTTTCTTTCTTTAAAACCTGTCCATCAGTGGGGTCAATAAATTGCTCTTCTGATTCACATGCTAGTACCCCCAAAAATTCCCTTATATTTATTCCCCAAGTAGATGAGAATCTATCCTCGATTCAGAATCCTCTGAGAACAGAGATTATGTCTTAAGTATCTTTGTCTTTCCTCAGCTCCTAGCTCTGTGCCTTACTCTAGACACCTTGGAATTTTCCTACCACCCACTTCAAGTTCATCCCATGATGACTCTGAACCATTTCTACTTATCTCTTACGTGCAGAGACAGTAAGAAGCAAACCATTTCTCATCTTCAAAATGACTCTTCTTAAATTTCAATTAAACTTCTTTTTCTTTTCTTTTCATTTTTTTTAAGAGACAGGGTCTTACTCTGTCACCCAGGCTGGAATATCGTGAGCAATCATGGCTCACTGTAACCTTGATCTCATGCCTTCCAAATATCTAGAGCTACAGACCCACACCACCATGCTTTGCTCATTTTTTAAGAGATGGGGGTCTTACTATATTGCCCAGGCTGATCTGATCGCAAATTCCTAGCTTTAAACAATCCTCTTGCCTTGGCTTCCCAAAGTGCTGGGATTACAGGCATGATTCACCATGGCCAACCTAAGCTTTGTTTCAATATTTCTCTCATTAGGCAAAAATTATAAATGTGTGGAGTTTTTTGTTTTTTTTTAATTGCTATTCATGGAAGGCAATTTTCTTTGGTGGTGTATGCTCTGGGTGGAACACCTTTAAGATCACTTATTCGCAGGTTTAGAGGACTACAAGGTGAACATCTTTGGAGGTCATTGTTCTGCCTACCACAGGCAGGGAAAATGTTAAATGACATAGAGCAGCGTATTGTGCCAGAAAGCAAAGAAATGCTCAATAAGTGATCAAGACACTTCTCAAGAATATCAGGAGCCAGCTTGAAGGGTCCTTTATTAGTTTGCTAAGGCTGCCATACAAAGTACCACAGACTGGATGACAAACAACAGAAACTTATTTTGTCACAGTTCTGAAGTCTGAAAGTCCAAGATCAAGGTGTCAGCAGGTTTGGTTATTCCTGAGGTCTTTCTATTCATCTTGCAGGTGGCTGCTTTCTCTGTATGTCCTCACACGGCCTTTCCTCTGTGCATGAACTGAGAGAGAGAAAGAAAGAGACAGAGAGAGAGAGAGAGAGAAAGAGAGAGAGAGAGAGAGAGAGAGAGAGAGAGAGAGATTAGGGACCTGCCCTGATGACACTATTAACCATAATTACCTCTTTAGAGGCTATCTTCAAATATAGTTAGTGAGGATTTCAACATCTGAATGGGGGTGGTGGTGGTGGATACAATTCAGTCCAAAACAGGCCTCTCATCTGTATCAGGATCCAGGTCTTGCCACATGAACAAAAGCAAGCTATGAAAGCTCTCTGGTCATTCAAATGTAGAGGGCAAGATGAGTGTGGTGTGGAGTAGGTGAGGATAGCATAGACGGTTTTTAATTCCATATTACGTGGGTAACTGAAAGTAAACACATTCTGTTTGGACAGGTTTGTACCACTTTTCCGTTTCATCACTTGATCTACTACTCCCGCTAATTGCTTTATGAGGCCAGAAGAATTGGATATTCATGGAATGTGTGAACCTACTTTGGGGAGTCTTGATCTTGCAAATAAGAGATAACACCTTTGGGCTTCTTCCTAGCCCTAAATTATTAGATCATCCTTGAAGCGCCATAGAATAGCCCATAGACCAGTGCTCAATCTGTTTCCACCACAGCCAGGGCTACCTTCATGTACAATCAAGTCATGTTCTTAGCACTCCTGCTCACCCCTAAATCCAGCTTAAAGTGATTTTCGTGGCCATCCTAAAGATAAACTAAAGGAAAAATGGAGCAGAGGTTTAAAGCAAAACCATAAAATCCCTTAGAACTATGTTTTCTCTTCTTTCATTCTTATAAAATACATGGAGAAAAGTCATCCCCATTAACAAGATAATTATAATCTTTTTTTTGGCATTTCTTTTCAACGTTTTCCATATATCCATTCCTGTGTATTGCTTAAATCAGCGTACATGCAGTCGTGTCCATGCTTTTTATACTTAAGTTTAGAGAATTTAACTTGTGTGGCAGTTTAAAAACATATTTGCAAGTTCTTTGTCACTCCTCTCATGCAGTGGTGATACTTTTGTTCCCTACTCCTGAATCTCAGATGACTTAGTGACCACCTTGTAACCAATAGAATGCAGCAGAAGTGATGCTGTTTAACTTTCAAAACTGCGTGAGCAAAGACCATGCTGCTCTTGCCTGGTTCTTTGGGGATGTTGGCTCTAGGGAGAACCAGCACAATGTAAGAAGGTCAAGTATCCTGCGATCACTGTGCTGGAGAGTCTGCATGTAGACACTGGTGACAGCCCAGCTAAACTCACAGCTGATAGCAGCACATCAACTCCTAACTGTAGGTGGGAGCCATCTTGGACCTCCAGCCCAGTTAAGTCATCAGATATTTGTAGCCCAAGCTGACATCTTACTGCAACTGATTGAGTAATTTCAAAAGAGAACTGCTCAGCTGAGCCCTTTTCAGATTTCTGATGTGCAAAATTATGAGCAAAATAAAATGATTGTTTCAAGCCACTGTATTTTGAGGCAGTTTTTCACACACAAAAAACTTTTCACAAGAGTAACGGAACCAAATGTTAAAACCTAGAAACGAGAGACTGCAGTAATAGAAACCTAAACCACATGGCATTGGCTTTGAGATTGAACAGCAGACAAGGGTCGGCAGGGCACTGAGTCTGTTAGCCAAAACCTGGTGGGCCTTGAGAGGTACAATGCGTCAGGGAAGGCTGAAAGAAGGTGAGGAAAATCTTGTAAGACATTGAAAGAAAGGAGATCATGGTTATGGTGGTGGTGGAAAGGTTAGCAAAACTACTATCTGCAGTAATGTGAAAAATAGAAAGTGTACCAAATGAAATCTATGAGCAAAGAAAATCTCCAGGCAGAGTGTTTAAAGATGCCACCTGGCTCTTCTAGCTGCCTATAATTAACTGAGAGCAGAAAGATTTATATAACCAGATAAACTTAAAAGACTGTTTCATTTTCAAGTGAAATTTAGAAGAATAGAAAGGGCCCAAGAAAATATTCTCAGCCAGCAAAGGATTCTTAAAGTAAGAAAAGACTTCAGGGAAAAGATTAAACCCAGGACTCTTTCTGGAAAATTCAGTCACAGGGTAAAAATGAAATGAAAGGGGTGGCTTTAAAACCCTTTTCTAAGATTTCAGAAAGATTTAAAGTAATATGCCACAGGCACTGTCCACCATATAAAAGGCATCTAAGGATCTTAAGGTTAGTCATCCTCTGTAGATTATCATAATGAAGCCTCTGGGGTCTGAAAGATATTTCCCCCTCAGCAACCTTATAGAGAGTTACAGATAGAGAAAGGTGTATCTCAAAGACACTTTATGATTTTTGTCTAATGAAGGCAACTCTAGTAAGATTCATAAAAACTGACAAAATTTTCAAGAGAAGTATACTGGCAGAAGCAATACCATGTCAAGCTGAAAGAGACAGAAACAGGACAAAATGAAGAGGTTTGGATCCACGACCTTCTGCAGGAAAGAAGTGGAATGAGAAAGCTACCCAGCTGCAATCAGGGGCTGCTTATTACGGAAGAGGAAGGACGATCAAGAACCCAGATGGGGAAGATGAGAGCCTAGTGGAACAATTCCTAAAGAATAGTCCTGGCCGGCAAGAACCAAGAACTGTTGACATGTGCCCAGTTGGATTTCAGATTTCTGTGGACTAGTGACTGCCCCATGCCTCCCATCCCTTTTTTTTTGGAATGGGGTCGACTGTACTTGTTCTATCCCTTGACTTCTTTAGTTCTCAGAGCTTTGGATACTTGAGCAAGTTCATTCACATCTGGGCCTGAGGTGAGGAGATCAGAAGCCTGATACTGTATTAGTTGAGCCTCTCAGGGATCTTGTTAGAAAGGTATTTTGCATATGGGGGGACTGCAAATAAGACTGTGGCAATTATAAGGCATTGAATTCCTTTGGTAGTCCTCCCATCAATAGATGGAGTCTGTATCCCCTTGCCTTGTACTTGGGCCAACCTTAAGGATTCACTTGTGATCATAAGAATGCAGCAGATATGATGCTGTGCAACTTCTAAGGTCAGAGCAGAAAAGCTATGAAACGTCCACCTGGTACTCTTGTGACTTTAGCTCTGGGAGAAACCAGAGCCATGTAAGGAGTCGGATGACCCTGAGACTGAGGGCTCTGGTTGACAGCCCAGCTAAGCTGCCAACTGCCAGTCAGCACCAATGGTCTGTCATGTGAGTGAGTGACCTATCTTGAATGACAATCCCAGGCAAGCCACTGGATGACTGCATCCCCAGCCGAGATCTAAATGCAATTCATGACAGACTCCAATTCCAAACTTCCCAACCTTTTTGAATTCCTGGCCCAGAAAACAGAAAGCAAAATAAAATGATTGGTTTAAGCTGCTATATTTTAAGGCAATTTTGTTATGCACCAGTCATGCCTAGAACTTGTTGCTACATAGTCTTCATAAATACCCTTTAATTTACTATAACTGCTTTCTGGGTTTTTTCTTCTTCTCCAAAATAGATAATAAAAACAATCACCTTTCTCATGTTCCTTCTGTTGGATTGTCTCCTTAGAATAAATATCCAAAAGGAGAATAATCAAGTGAAGGAATATGAACATTTTCATAATTTCTGATCCACGCTGCCAAATTACTTTTCTAAATGATAGTACCGATTTGCCATCAGAAACTTATGATGTAGAAGTTTTATTGCAACTTCACCAGCATTGAGTATTGCAATTTTAAAACATGTTTAAGAGCTTCACAAATTCAAAAGTTGTTCTTGTATATCTGTTGTGAAATTCCATTGCGCTAACTCTAGAGGGAATCCACACTGGCTGTAGACATAGATTCCTCTTCCCTTAGTCTAACTCAGTCCTTTATTATTTGATTAGTGTTTTCTGTTTGTTTCAATAAAACTCTGTTGTATTCCCATCTTCCTTCTGGAAAATTGGTCAGGAAGAACATTCACAGCCTCGGCTCTATTTATCCTCTGAATTGCTTATATATCTCTCAAAAATAAACCTGAGCTGTGCTGATATTCTGGTCTACTTCTGGCCTGATACCAAGTTACCATCAAGTGAGAGTTTACCATGAGTCATATATATTTATTTCACTCATTCTCTCACCACCTTGCAAAGTAGACTTTATTCGCCCATTTCTGATGAGACTACTTATGGATCAAAGACACTAAGTAACTTACTAAGATCCCATAATTTGTTAATAGTAGGGACAGGATTTGAACCCATGCTCTGGACACAACACTCCATTGCCTCACATGAATTGCTGTTTTCTTCCCACTCACTCTGACTTCCTGGGAAGAAGCTGGAAGGCAAAGGAAAACTCCCATCGGCTCCCTTCAAATATTGTGTATTTGACTGGGCATGCCAGCTCGTGCCTATAATACCAGCATTTTGAAAGGTCAAGGTGGGCAGATTGCTTGAATCCAGGAGTTTGAGACCAGCCTGGGCAACATAGTGAAACATTGTCTCTACAAAAAAAAAAAAAAATTAGCTGGGCATGGTGGGTACATATCTGTGGTTCCAGCTATTCAGGAAGAAGGATCACCTGAGCCCAGAAGATTGAAGCTATGGTGAACCATGATTGTGCCACTGCACTCCAGACTGGGCAACAGAGTGAGACCTCCAACTCAAAAAAAAAAAATGTGTGTATATAGTCTATTTTCTCTAAACACTGTCCTGATTCATATTTTTGAGCCATCCCAATTTAAAGGCCAATGTCGATTCTGTCTATATCTTTATATGTCAATAGCATTAAAATGTGTTTTAATATCTATTTGTTAGAAATTATTTGGAGGAAGTAAAACTGAGTATGCCTATAGAAATATGTGAACATCTTTTCTGAAAATCTTACTTACAAGTCTAAGAAATGTTTATACTTCTTAAATAAAATGAGAAGGCAAAGTATTTTAAGTTATGCTACTTTTCTCTAGTCCTTTATCTTTCTCCTTTTCCAGGATAAGCTGCGATATGAAAAATTGAAGCCAAAAAAAGAATCCTTTGAGAGACTGGGGAGGGAGCTGTAAACATGACTTTGCTTCTGTGGAATGAGAACGCCAGGAAAGCAAGGACTTTGCTTTGTTCACTGCTGTGTCCCAGCCCTTTACCAGCACCTGGCGCACAGTAGGTACTCATATTTGTGGAATGAATGAATGAGCTACCTGGGTCCCTGCCCAAGATTCCTCTAGTTTCCACAGCTGAGATAATTTGTCATGCAACTTCAGGCTCAGCATGTGCCATGGCACCGGTCCTAGGCCCTTGATACTCCTAGCCTGGTCCCTGGTCTGTTGTGTAAGAATCTGTCAAATGTTGTGTATGAAGGGAAAACCATATCCTGTATTCAGTGTGCCTGAGCACTTTTTAAATTGCGTTTTTATTTTTTGTCAGTTATACATGTGTGTAGTTTAAAGAGCCAGTTGACTTGACAGGGTAAAAATGACAGTTATTTTAAAATTAAAAATGTAAAAATAATTTCACAAATGAAAAACAGGAAATCTCTGCCTCCCCCACCCCAGACTCCATTTCCAGCTCACCTGGAAGATTGTTCAGGAATAAAGAGTCTCAGGCCCTACCTCATTTTTCCACTGAACCAGAATCTACATTTTAACAGGATCCCCAGGTGATTTGTGCCCACATTAAAGTTTGCAAATGCCTGTCTAAGCAAATCTCAAAGTGCGGCCCCTGGCCTAGCATCATCAGTATGACCTAGGAGCCTCTCAGAACACCTACTGAATCAGAGACCCTGGGAGTGCAGTCCAGCAACACGTGCTTGCAGTCCCCAAATGATTCTGATGCATGCTGCTGTTTGGAAACCACTTTCCCAGGCTCAGCTTCACCAACTTTGCCCTAAAGTCCAGTTGGACCTTCGATCTTGGTTGTAGTAACTGGGCTGTTCTCTTATTTCCGATAGCTAAGTCTTAGGCTTGAACTCCTTTAATAATGGGGAATTCACTTTCTCCTAAAGCTTTCCATTCCAAATTTGGATAGTTCTGAAGGTTCTTCTTTGCCATTTCTATGTAGTATGATGACATATCCCATTCCATTCCAAGCACAGTAAATAATCTCACTCTTCTGACCCAACCCTTGGAGTCTAGATATAGAATTCTAAATATGGGTTTCAGAATGTGTGAATAGATCATGTCAAGACATTCCAGGGCCATGGGTCCAGCTATTCCCTACACAAAGATGCCCAGCAGAAGGGGAGTAAGAACACAGAAATCTACCCATTCTCCACTCCCCAAGCAATTCACCTGCAGGGCTACATCCACCTAGTGTGTGTCTTTATCTAATTGACCCAATGGTGTTGAATGAACTAGCTGTGGTCTTAAGTCTGAGATCCCTGTGAGTTGGGGACCATCATTTATTTTTCAATGGCTGTGTACAGCACAGCATTACTATCCAAGATAGAAGATACGAGATTGTGCAGAGCTCACAGTTCTAACAACATTTTCTGTGCTGTGCCCATCCACCATGATTACAGCCAATCAATTATTCTCTGCTCTCTGTGACAGTCACAGAGCTGTTTGCTCTTCTTCTAATTCCCACTCTTACCTCCAGGTTCTCTTAACCTCTCATGTGGCAGCTATCAGACCTCTTCAAAAACTTTATTTGTATATATTCTTTCATTTTGCAGGCTCTTACATGTGGTTCTGCAAATTCCTTAAAAACTCCTCAAAACACCCTTAGGGCCATAAATGTTCAAAACATAATAGTTTTTTAAGAATATAGATAGTGCTTGTATTGTCTTCATTTCAAAAAAATACATATTTGCTACTACAGTCCACAACTTGCAAAAAATTGCTAAGTTTAATTTTTAAAAGAGCAAGTGAACACAACTCTACACACACACGCACACACACACACATACACACACACACACACATACACATACACACAATTCTTACAGCTGTCACCCGTCTGTCACTTGTCAGTGTCAGTATTTATAAATTAACAGCTTTGGTCTTCACAATTATACAGTCTTTGACTGAAATTATAAAGTGAAAACTCATTTCCAGGTGACCTTGTAGAAAGTACATTTAAGTATTTCATATAAAGTGATATGGAATTAAAATATGTCTACTTGTAACTTCTGCCCATCACTCTTAGATCTGTCACTGGAGATAGAACAAATTTTACTCTTCTTCCATATGTCAGACCTACGGAATTTTGAAAATTGCTATTTTACCTCCCCTTCTCTGCTATTTCCATCTCCTTATCGCCTCCTTTATAAGTTAGTATTCATCATAGGGTGGTTTAAGTCTATTCACCATCTTGATTGTTCTCCTCTGAATGTTCTTGTTAGTCTACAACATGCAAAATGTGTGCTGTCTAAAATGAAGATGTGACTTTGAGTGCTCTGGGAAGATTGAAACAGAGAAGGATGATCACTTCCCTTGTTTAAGATGACATCCCTCCACTAATGCTGCTTAATAATACAGATTGCTTACTTAGCAGCCACATTTTGCTGCTGGCTCATGCCAAACAAAACACAAAACTGTTGTTATACATGATGCTGATAGGCAAACCATTGCAACCCAACACTCCTTTGATGGCTCACTCTGCCATAACCTTCTGTAAATATTCCCCCAGCCACCCATCCCTCCAAAAAAGACTGCCAGCTACCAACGATCATCACCGTGTTGTGTTCCTAGGCCCTGTCCTAATCCTGTCTTGTGACAGTCCAGGACAGCCTTTATAACTACTGCTGGCAACTTACTTACCAGTGGACTTGAAAACTTAGTTTTTAACAAAAGCAACAACAACCAAAAAAAGTGCTATCTATGAGGAAATCTGATGACAATGATTTGTTATTATTACTGCTATTCCCAGCCCAGATGGTTCTCCAGATGAAATGGATAAAAATTGGATCCTCTTTGTGGATGGTGACAGGTGCAGACTTGGTCCCTCCAGAGGGATTTCATCAGGCACACAACATACTGTCGGCTCAAGAGTATCCCACAGGCACGCGTGTGCTGTAGCAATCCCAAAAACTGTCAAATGAATAATTGGCCTCTTATCTGGAGTCTTTAGAAAATTCCTTTCTGCACAGCCTTTGAAAAACCATATCAGTCAGGTTCTTTATTTGCAAGCAACAGAAGCAGGCTCTGTCTAACTTGAGAAGGAAAGGTATTTATTGGACTGACCTGGGGGTCCTTCCAGAATCGATGAAAGGCCAAGGGACCAGAGGCTTTGTACAAGGTGAGAACCATAGGCACCCTGGAAGTATAGGTAACATGAGATAATTTAGAAACCTGTCAGGGTATGGATAAAAGGAATAAAGTACAACCTTTTATTTTCTACTTTTGTATCTTTCCCTTTAAGACTTGAAATTTGGAATGAGAGAATTTGATGGCTCAGCTTTGTCTTTGTGTATCTCCTGGCTAAAGAAGTCTGGGATCTCTGGCTGGTAGTCCCAGCAAAGCAGCACATAATAGAGCAATAACAACAAAATTATATTGAAGAGGTAGAACTTTCAGATAGGTAAAGAGAGGAACTCAGCACATCCCCCCCCAAAAAACCCCATAAAACTGGACAAAATGGATAAAAACAACAAATTTGAGACACCAGAGATTGACCAAAGGCATGCAAAAAATTGATAATTTATTCAAGCACACCTGCTGACACTTGGCTGAGGACAGTAAGCCTATGATGTTTTAGCCTGAAATGCTGTTGTTATCCCCTCAGTTCCATCAGTGTAGTAGGTCTACCAGATCAGGGCATGCTCTGGAAACCAATAGATTTTCTGCCAGAGGGGACTGACTTGACTTAGAATGGAGCATGGAAAAATCCCATGGCCCCAGACATCATGGGAAATGACAGTTGATACACAGTAGTGATTGAATTGGCAAACAAAAGAAGACCAAAATTGCTGTTATTCTGAGGTTGTGATATTGGTTGGGATAAGCAATAGAGCAGAATCATAACCAGGAATTTGACAGGGAGCTCTAAGGAATTAGGCAGCCATAGTGGAACTTGCTAAGCTCAAACATATGCCTAGAGTTTTGGAAGGCTTTCATTGATTATGTGCAAGGCTGAGTTCATGCTCAGAAAAGACTGAAGAGGACTCCAGCTATCTACACATCCCTGGCTGAATGTGAAATCTTGTGTACATGTAGAGAAGACACAAATGCTCAGTAGAAGGTAAAAACAGGTACAAAATTGTGAACTGCCTGAAATTTAATGTGTTTCTAATCTATATAGTGATTGATCAGCAAAGAGTAGAAGCTTTACTGGCCCAACACATTTGAGCACGACCTCTGATCAATTAGTAAGCTATGCTGAACCAAGGGCTAACAGCAGGAAAAAACATTTAGAAATGAAAGCAAGAACAAAAAAAGACAATTTAGCAGACATCAGTGACCACACAGTATAGTAGAGAGACTTTACAGAATAAGTCTAGGTAAGTCAATACACAAACAAAATAACTGCAGTAACAACTTTTAGAGAGGGGATGAAAATTCAAAGTTGTTAGCATATATTATTTAAAATGTCTAGTTTCCAATAAAAAATTACAAGACATCCAAAGGAACAGGAAAGTGGAAAAAGCTCAAGGAAAACATCAATAGAAATTGTCTCTGAGAGGTCCTCTAAGGTGCTGGACTTAGAAAAAAAAATTCAGAGCAACCTGTAAACATACATTCAAAAGGAAATTAAAAGAAATTACATAATTACATGTTAAAAGTTAAGGAACAATATGATGACAATGACTCATCAAATAGAGGATATCAGCACATAGACAGAGATTATGTTTTATAAAGACAAATGGAAAAGCTAGAATTTAAAAGTAAGGAAAGTAAAATGGAAACTTCAGTAGAGGGACTCAACATTAAATGTGAGGTGGCATAATAAAGAATCAGTGAACATGAAGATAAATGAGGAAAAACATTATTCAATCTGATAAACAGGGAAAAAAATGAAGAAAATTGAACAGAGCCTCAAAGAGTTTGAAAATAAATTGAGCATGACAACATGAAAACATGCATGTGATGGAACTTCTAGGAGAAAATGAGAGAATGGGTATAAAAGTATTTGAAAAAATCATTGGCAATACTTTTCCAAATTTAATGAGAAATATTAGTCTACTCGTGTAAGAAGCTGAACTCCAGGTAGGATAAATACAAATATATCTACATATAGATGAATGATATACAAACTATTAAAAGCTAAAGACAAGCTTGGAAATCAGCAAGAGAAAAATAACTCCTACATATAAGGAACAGCAATACAATGAACAGCTTACTTCTGATCAGAAACAATTGAAGTCAGAAGGCAATGGGAGGACATACTGAAGGTACTGGGGCAGGAGAGGGACGTCTGACAATAGGGAATTAAATTAAAGATCCTCGACAGAAAAAATTACATATTCTCAACAGAAAAAAAAAGGGAAATCCACAAATATTTGAAAATTTAACTGTTACTTCAAAATAACAAATGAGTCAAAAAAATCACAAGGGAAGTTGAAAAGTATTTTTAAATGAATAAAAATGAAAACACAACATATCGAAAATGCAAGGAGTACAACTAAAACAGTGTCAACAGGAAAATGTATAGCTTTGAATATCTATATTAGAAAAAAGAAAGATCTCAAATCAATGACAAACTTTCATCCTAGGAGACAAGAATAAAGTATCAAACTAAGCCCAAAGCAAACACATAAATAAAACAATAAAAATTATAGTGAAAAATCAATAAAATAGAAAGCAAAAATAATACTGAAAAATAAATAAAACCAAAAATTGGTTATTTTTAAAGATTGACCAGATTGACAAATTGTTGGCTATACTCACCAAGAAAATAAAAGAGAGAGAAAAGATGCAAATAATAAAGTTAGGACTAAAAGAGAGGATATCATGACCTATTCTACAGAAATTTGAAGAATTATAAAGAATAATATTCACAATGTTATGCCAACAAATTAAATATCTTAATTAAAAAAGATAAAATTATAATAGGATACAAATTATCAAAATGAACTAAAGAAGAAATAAAAATATAAATAAGCCTATAACCAAAAAAGTTGGATTAGCAATTTCAAATCTTTGCACAAAGAAAACTACGGAGCTAGATGGCTTTATTGGTGAATTCTGTCAAATATTTAAATAGCAAATAATATTAATCATTCAGAAACTCTTCCAGAAACTAGAGGGAGTGAAAACCCTTTCCAAATCATTCTAAGCAGCCAGTGTTACTCTGATGCCAGTCAAACAAAGATATTACAAGGAAATAAAACTACACACTAAGATCCTCATGAATATAGATATAAAACTCCTCAACAAAATATTGGTAAAATGAATCCAGAAGCATATAAAAAGAATTATGCACCATGACCAAGGGGAATTTATCTCAGTATTGTAAGATTGGTTTAACTTCTGAACATTAATTAATGTAATGCACCATATTAATAGGATCAAGGACAAAAGCCACATGATTATCTCAACAGATGCAGAAAAAGCATTTAACAAAATCTGCACTCATTCAAGTAAAACATCTTCAACAAACTAGGAATACAAGGGAAGTTTTTCAACCTGGTAAAGGGCATCTATGGAACATTTCCAGCTAATATCATACCTAATGGTGAAAGACAAGGCTTTCCCCTCAAGATCAGGAACAAAGCAAAAATGTCTCTCAACACTTTCTATTTAATATTATGGCTAGAGTTTCTAGCTAGTGAAGTAAGGCAAAAATTTGTCATTGAAATCATTCAGACTAGAAAGGCAGAGGTAAAACAGTATTTATTTAAAGATTACATTATTGTATATGGAGAAAATCCCAAGGAATCTACCCAAACTTTTTAAAGCTACTAGAATTAATATACAAGTACATCAAGTAATAGGAAACATGATCAATATACAAAAATCAATTGCATTTCTACATAGTAATAACTAACAACCCACAAAACTAAAATAGAAAGAGTTCATTCACAATAGCATCCAAAAGAATAAAGCATTTAGAAATAAGTTTACTTGTGCACTGGAAATTATTAAACATTACTGAGAGAAAATAAGGAATAGCTTAATACATGGAGAGACATTCTATATTCTTGAACTGGAAGACCCAATATTGTTAAGGAGTCAAATATTTCCATATTAATCTATAGATTCAACACAATTCCTATTAAAATTCCAGGGTTTTTTTTTTTCTTTCAGAAATTGATAAGCTGATCCTGAAATATATGTGAAAAGGCAAGGGTCCCAGAACAGCCAAAACAATTTTGAAAAAGAAGAAAAATATAGAAGAACTTTTAAAACTTACTATAAACCCCTCTCTATTTCTACTCTTCCTCAGGAATTCTCTTTCTCTCATTCTTTCTGGATGGTGACCCTGTACCCATAAGCCTCTGGATAGTCTCATCCTGTAAGCAACTCCTCTCTTGTACCACCCTGTCTAAACACTACCCAAGAAAGCTTGCCTTTCATAGTCATATCTTTCTCCTTGATCAGCCCCCAAATCCTTTGAAATGTCTATGATGCTACAACACAGGTGAACCTCAAAAACATTATAAGAAGTGCAATAAACCACATATACAAGACGACATATCTTATGATTTCATTTGTATGAAATTTTCAGAAAAGGTAAACATGTATAGACAGATGACCAGTCAATATTTGCTTGAAGTTGGGTGTCTGAATGAGAATTGACTTAAGGTAGGCATGAGAGACCTTTTGGAGGTGATGAAAATGCTGGATTTTGGTGATAGTTATACAACTCTATCTATTTACTAAAAAATCATTGAATTGTGCATTTAAAACAGGTGAAATTAGTAATATATAAGTTTTATCTCATGAAGTGGTTTAAAAATTGCATTTGAGTGCTGATTCCAAAAGAAAGAGGAATTAACATTGGATATCAAAACAGTAAATGCCCAAAGCAACATGTGCCTCAAACTGTCGTTGACTCTTGCTGTCATTGTTGGGAGTTAAGTGGGTACAGAGTCATGAGTGACTATAGAGGGCAACTGTTATCATTTTTCTTGTTCATCAATATAAGCTTTAATTCTCTGCCTGCTAGGCACATCTGATTGTACTTTCTGGGTCCCTGTCGTTGATGGAACCATGTGACTAGTTCTGGCCATTCACATGGTCACTTATCAGTCACTTCCAGACTGAGTGTTTGCCGATGGAAGGAGTTTCAGAGTATTCCTCTTGATTTTCATGGCCGCTTGCAATGTTCTATAGGAGACTCTGACAGCTCCCAGCCAACTTGTGATGGACAAGAAATGTGGGTTAAAATAAACCTTTGCTGTTTGTACTCCTGAGATTTAGAGGTTGTCTGTCACTGCAGCATAATTTAGTCTGTCCTGACCAAATTGGAGACTAGTGTTTTTTGGTCTCAGTCTTAGTAATATCAATTGCCACTTGTGATTGTAGCACCATTTACTAATCAACTGCTGTGTGCCATATGCTTTGCAAGGTATCCAACATGCTCTCCTAATTTTTAAAGCATCACTTTCCAGTAGAAATTAACTTTCTCGTTTTATGTGTGAAAAAACTGAGCTTCAACCAGTTTCAGTAACCTGAATAAGGGGCTATAAACTTATCAGCTATGAATACAAAACTCATTTCTTCAACAAATATCTGCTGTTGCCTGTCACCCGCCGATCATCTCTGCTGGTCAACAGAACTGTGACGGTGAACAAGACAATCACCAGAGAGGTCCCTTGCCTCCAGGGTTTATATGCTTCAGAGTCACCTACATTCCTCAACCCTTCTTGGAGATTGATTCAGTTGTTGGAGGAGAGGCCCTGGTGTCCAGGGTGTGAAATCTCGAAGTCCAGCAGGACCAGCACTTTTGACGTCATACCCCTAATACCCAACTTTTCCACACAACCTTTTGTTTCTGTAGAACTTGGGCCAGGCTCAACTGGGCTAAAGCTATAAGCTCAGGTCATCAGGTTCCCCTCAAGTCTTCTCAATGACCTCACCATAATCAACATTTTCCTCCTCAGCTGTCTTCTTTTCTTCATTTGCCAATGTGTCTGTGTTACATCAGAATGTTGAGTCTTTAGTTAGAAAGATCATTGGTTTTCTAATATTTTTGAGCTTTTAACTCTTTTTTAAAACAAACCAAAAAACAACAAATGATTATAAAAGTAAATATATGATGCAGATGTTAGTAGAGATCTGAATGGAGTCTGGGATTTGGGAGTTACCTTTGTCCTCTTCTCTCCAAAATTTTCTCTAAACATTTTAAAGTTCTGAGGATATAGTTTGAAAACCTCCGATATAGTCCTACTCCTTCATGAAAACCACCGATGTGGCCCTATTTGCTCATCCTGTAGACAGAGAAACTGGACCCAAAGTAGACAGGGGCCTTCCCCTAGGATCCCCAGCTTCCTCAGTGGCAAACATGGAGGCATCTTCTCACCCCCTGTCTAGTGCTTTTGCCACCACAACACAACCTTCCCAGGTATGTTCCTCTTAGCACCAATGTTGTTCTAGAATCTGAAAATATCCAACCACAGAGTAGAAAGACCAATCAGAAAGGGCCTCCTGGAGGAAGGAATAGCTGAACTGAGGCCTGGAGAATGAGTTGGTGCTAAGTAGGCCAAGAGAGGTGGGTGATATTTCAGTTGAGGAAGCTGTCTACATAGCTGAAGTCCCGAGATGAGAAAGACAGCCATGACTTCAGCAGCTTGCAAGTCTCACCAAGCGATAAGAGATGAGGCTGAAATAGCAATAGCAACCAGGGGCCAGAACATGAATGACTTTGGACATCATGCTAAGGAGTTTGGACTTGGACTTTGTGCTGAAGGAAATGAAAGTACCTGGGAAAATTATATATCATAGAGCATCACCCTGACTCTGGTGAGGAGGATGGTTTAAGTTGATCAACACTTGACACAGAGAGTCCAGTTCAGCTGTTGTGATAACATAAGGGAGGCTTTAGTGGCCTTACATTACCACATTGCTAGCCAAGGTAGTAAAGGCATGGGCAGACTGAATATGCAGGTGATCATCGCAGGGCCTGATGAGTGATTCCACTGGGAGGACGAGAGAAAGGAAAGCACCAAGGATGACAACCAGGCTTCTCCCTTGGGCATTTGGACAGATGGTGATGCCATTCCCTGAGACAAGGAACAGAGGAGCAGGAAACCGGGAGTGGAGAAGGTATAAAATCAATCCATCCCTCAGATGTACTTGTCTGTAAAGATCAGGAAACTCAATTCCAAGTGGTTGAAACAATAAGGGTTTGTGCTGTCTCATATTGCAAGAAGTTTACAAGCAGAGAAATTTCCAAGCTGGTTAATTCAGGAGCTCAACAAACTCATCAAAAAGCCAGGTTTCTCTGACTCTGCACTGTTATCTTCAGTGTGTCTGTGATCACCTCTCCTGGCAGCAGGATAGCACAGCAGCCCAAGAGCTGATACTTTCTTATTTTTTTTTTTTTTGAGTTGGAGTCTCACTTTGTCACCCAGCCTCGACCTGCTGGGCTCCGGCGATCCTTCCACCTCAGCCTTTCAAGTAGCTGGAACTACAGGCACGAGCTACCACGCCTGGATCATTTTGATTTATTGTAGAGATGAGGTCTCGCCAAGTTGCGCAGGTGGGTCTCGAACCCACGGGCTCAGGCAATCCACTCACCTCAGCCTCCCAAAGTGCTGGGATTACAGGCTGAGCCACCGAGCCCGGCTGGGCTGGTACTTTCTTACACTGAATTCATTTCCCAGGGCCACCCTAACAAAGTGCCACAAACTGGGGGGCTTAAGACAATAAAAATGTATTGTCACAGTTCTGGAGGCCAGAAGTCCAAAAATCAAGGTGTTGGCAGGGTTGGTTCCTTTTGAAGGCTCTAAGTGAGAACCTGCCCCATGCCTTTCCCTTGGCTTCCAAGGTAGTATATTCTTTGGTGTTCCTTGGCTCCCAGCTGCATAACTCCAGTCTCTTTTTCCATCATAACACGGCATACTCTCTGTGTCTGTGTCTTATAAGGACACCAGTCATATTAACTAATTACATCTACTTCAGAATGACTTCATCTTAACTAATTACATCTGCAAATTCTGAGGCACCAGAGGTAAGGATTTCAACATCTTTTCAGAGGGACACTGTTCAACCCATAATGTGCCCCAAGTCAGAAAGGGAATTGATGGTGAATTTTATGTGTCAACTTGACTGAGCCATGGGGTTCTCAAACATTTGGCCAGACATTATCTTGAGTGTGTCTGTGAGTGTGTTTCTGCATGAGGTCGACATTTGAACTGGTAGACTGAATAAAGTAGTCTCTAGGGAGTCACATTGCCCTCCCTAATGTGAATGTGTCTCATCCAATCAGTTGAAGACTGGAATAGACAAAATGTTTGACCCTCCATTGAGAAAGAGAGGATTCCTGCCTGACTAACTTTGAACTGGCACACTGGCTTTTTCCCTGCCTCCAGATTCATTGACTTTTCCTGGGCCTAGAGACTGTCAGCCTTTAGACTGGAACTTACACCATGAGCTCTCATGATTCTCAAGCCTTTACACTCAGACTAGA
This sequence comes from Carlito syrichta, assembly GCF_000164805.1. Classification (NCBI taxonomy): domain Eukaryota; kingdom Metazoa; phylum Chordata; class Mammalia; order Primates; family Tarsiidae; genus Carlito; species Carlito syrichta. Next base: position 693,351 of record NW_007248186.1, read on the forward strand.
ATGAAACCATTGACTCTCCTTGGTCTCCAGTTTGCTGACTCAGCCTGAATATCTTGAGACTTGCCAGCCTACATAATATGTCATAGCATCTTATTGGTCTTGTTTCTCTGCAGACTCCTAATATAATAGTGTTAATAATTAATACCAATTAATAATTTTGAGGAATGAGACGACATGAAACTAACTCCTCTTGCATCTCCTTTAAAAATCCTTTTATTATTACATTTTGAGACAGAGTCTTGCTATATTGCCCAGGCTGGTCTTGAATTCCTGGGCTCAAGTGATCTTCCTGCCTCAGACTCCCAAGTATCTTGAACTACAGCCATGTGCCACCATGCCTGGCTCTCTCTTTTAGTGCTAAAAAATAAATTAAAAAAAAAACCTTACACAGAAGCTCTATTCTCATTGACCAATTTTAGTGAAGGACACTACAATAATTGCCTTATACCAATCTACATTTATCCAAGTAACTTGGGGAAGATGTGGATACTACATCAAAATTATGACTCCACCAGCATGGAAGAAAGGAAAGAAAGAGCTCCCAGCACCAGCTGCAGCAGAGAGCTGAGGCTTTCAGGGTCAAGCAAACCTAGGCCAGGACCCAGGCAGACATGAGTCTGCTGACAAGAGTCTATGGAATACAAGTCAAGGCTCTAGTCCAGCCAGGCATGTGTATCCTAATTGGGGTCAGAACTTACCCCAGCAAATCAATCTACTGGAATCCCTAAATGCCTGGAAATGGGATGATGCTGAAGGAAGATCTTGTCTTCCAATCTTAACAGGCATAAATATTTCCCTGGCTATGGAAATGTAGAGATTTCTAGATTTTGTCTGCTTGTATCATTTCAGTGACTCATTCTTACCCTTCAGATGAACCCAAAGAAGACGATGCTCTTCAGTAAGTCCTCTGAGTGGCAGATGCATTGCCTGTCTCTGAGCAGTAGGCTGTGAACATCTGTTATCTCAGAAAATGAGTCTATCTCCACATGCTGGATGCTGCGAAGGATCGTAAACACATGGTCTCTTCTTTTAAGGCACTATACCCTATTCTGGACCCCAAAGCAAGGCTAGTATTAATGCATTCTAGCTAGAATTAATTCAAGGCTAGAATTAATGTTACTCTATCTATAAGGGGCATTTCCTCAATGTCGAGCATGGTGCTGACTACCTGACATGTCATATCCCTCTCACCGCAATGTAATAAGATGCCCAGTTGCTCCCATTTACAGGTGAGGAAACGAAAGCTCAAAAACATTCCCTACCTTGTTCAAGTTCACATGAGTGGCAAAGTTGGGACACACATTCAATGCTGTCTGACACCAAAGCCTGTATTCTTGCCCACAGTATCTGGGACAAATACTGTCTATTAGAGCCTAAGAAAGAGAGAAATGTTTGTGGGTGGGGTAAAAGTCAAGAGCAAAGATTTCCTGAAAGGAGAGTAATTTAAGGAAGCTCACCTTGAATGACGAACAGAATTGATGACAACCTTTCTTTTCCTTCTTGGTGTGAGAGAGCGAGATGCAGTAGGAGCAATGAATCTTCCAAGGTCATGCCACAAGTCACTGGCTAAGCCTGGACTGTCACTTAAAGTTCTGAATTGCTAGCTCACTGAACTCAGCAGTTGAAGCCACCTTGGTGGGGCTATGTCAAAATAAGTCTGGACTAAAACACCTCCCTGCAATGTTTCCCCTTCTTTCTCTTTGCCCACTGTATCCCTGTCTCCTCTACAAATGATCTTCTTTTTACCCTTCCCCTCAATCCATAAACTATCCCAGGAAATGCCAGGATTTGAACATCATATTGGCCATGAGAGACTCAGTCAACTTCTTTGCCTTCTGGCTGTTCTAAGCAAACAAAGGGCAGTGCACAAGTTATTAGTAAATACCAAGGCTTAGTTTATTGTATAAAACTTCAATCCAACAAATAAATGAGCCATCAAGTTTGAATTTATGTAGCATTCAAAACACATTAAAGTCATTTGACCATGACAAAGGCCTTTCCTGCTTTGAATGATGAAGCCAGCACTGCAAATACCCTTCGGATGAGACATTAAGCGAGGTCCTTTCAGTTTGTCTCTGGGGACTGTCAAGGTGGAAGGTAAAGGTTCTGGCACTCTTTCTAAAGAATTCTGTTGGGAAAATCCCATCCTGGCTGACATCTCCTTTCTCTTAAAAAAAAAAAAAAAAAAGGTTTGTATATCTACCTGACCACTGCATGCCCTTTATTTCCCTTAAGATATCCCAGAGAGACATAAGGGAACACATGGGTTATCACTAAGGGATGCTGGGAGCTTATTCTATGAAGTTCCAGCTGCTCCTGTGACCTGTCTCTGAACAGTTTCTTTATCTGCAAATTGTTATAATAAAACCTCAAAGTGGTTGTGAGCAATGGGTGAGACAATGCAGGAAAGAGTATTTAAAAATTCCAAAGCTCTGTTTGAATAAAAGGTGCCATTATTAATAACATGTAAGGATATTAGTTCAGTCCCACCCTCTCACTCCTTTTGAGTTTTTCCTTCTTTTGCTATAGGCAGTGGAAAGTTTCTCGTTTCTGAAGTTGTTTCTGCTTTTGCAAGGAGCTCTTGGAGTTTGTGCCTGCTATTAATGATTGGGGGGATCGAGGTTTGAGTCATTGGAGTTGAGCTTCCTCCGGTCAAGCACTGAACCTCTACATTAATAGGTAACTTTAAGACTGGTATCCCCTAGGGACACAGAGAACCTAGGACAAATTATATATGTGTGGTCTCCTTCCCAATGAACCCCTCCATTCCCACCTAAATGAAGATCAAAGGCAACCTTAAAAGTATTCCCTCCAAAAAACATCAAAAAAGTAGACATCCAGTGAGATTGGGTATGAGGGGTTGGGAACAACAAACAGTGATTGGGCACTTACCATGCACCAGCACTGTGTTGGCTTCTGAGTTACAAAGGTAAGTAAGACTCAGACCCTATTTTCCAAGAGGAGTGAATGAATATGTACTGTAAGTACTCTGGCAAACTGTGTGATCAGTTACCTGTGACTTAGTAAAGTCCAGTCCCTTTGTTTCAGGGGTCTTGGGGTTAAGACTAAACTGTATGCAGAAGAGTTTCTGGTTATTTTTAGCACCTTTTTCTCCCACCTGCAGGGCCCTTGGTTATTACCTCCTCAATCTCAGGTTCTCAGGTTGGGGTGATTGATGTTGATGAATGCACCATGAGGACAACCCACACAAATTCTCTATTTGAAGAAACACTGGGTGATATGAGATAGATAAAAACAGCTAAAGGTTTAAAGAAGACAAAGAAGACACAAAAGTCGAAGAGAATAAACCTAATCTTTAGTCTCCAGATTTCTGAACTTCTTGTGTAAGAGCTGGAAATAATTACTATTTACTAAATTCTTGTGCTATACGCTCAATCTCATGTAATCATTTCAACAACCCTGGGCAACAAATACTCACTTTCTCATTCTACAACTTAGAAAACAAAGGCTCAAGGTAAATGTCTTTTCCAAGATTCAAAGCTAGTAAAGTCAGAACTCAAACTCAGAACAGGCTGATTTCAAATCTGAACTCTGAACTGTGCACTGCACTGCTCCCAGTCCCGGCTCTTTTTCCTTAGACTCCGTGTTAAAATCTTGATCTTTTGAGAAAGATGCTTTGCTTCTGCAAAGCCAAAGAAACCATCAAAAGAGTGAGGAGACAACCCACAGAATGGGAAAAAATATTTGCCAACTGTCTATCTGACAAAGGCCCAACATCAGGATCTATAAGGAACTCAAACGTGCTAAAGGAAAAAAAACAAACAGCCCTGTTTAAAAGTGGGCAAAAGATATGAAGAGACACTTTTCAAAAGAAGATATATGAGCAACTAACAGATACATGAAAAAATGTTCAACCTCACTAATCATCAAAATGCAAATTAAAACCACAGTGAGATGCCACCTAACTCCAGTCAGGATGGCCATCATCAATAACTCTAAAAACAACAGACGCTGGAGAGGATGCAGGGGAAAAGGAATGCATCTACACTGTTGGTGGAAGTGTTAACTAGTACAACCTCTGTGGAAAACACAGTGTAGTGATTCCTATAAGACTAAAAATCAACCTTCCATATAACCCAGCAATCTGCCTTCTGGAAATATACCCAAAGGGACTCAAATCACTGTGTAAAAAAGATACCTGCACACACATACTTACTGCAGCATTATTCACAATAGCAAAAACATGGAACCAACCAAACTGCCCATCGAAAGTGGACTGGATTTTTAAAAAGTTGTACATATACAAGATGGAATAGTACACAGCCATAAAGAAGGATAAAATTATGGACTTTGCAGTAACTTGGATGGATTTAGTCTATAATATTCAGTGATCTATCACAGAAACAAAGAACTGAGTACCACATGTTCTCATTCATAAGCAGACCCTAAGCATTTATCATAATACTATAAGAAAGGAATTGGCAGTAAAGGGACACTGTCAGGGAAGGAGGGCACATAACATTAATAAGCATACCTGATCTCAAACCAGGCAAAGTGGGGACCAAAGGGAGACCCAAAGTTTGCCTGTACAATGACCACTTACCTATCTAATCCTGAATTGTACCCCACATCTTTAAAATAAATAAAAATAAATTTTAAAAAGAAAAAGATGCTTTGAAATTTGACATTCAAATGAGACAATGAGTATACCAAGCACCCAGTATATCTAGAACCTACTAAGAGTTTGCTACAGACTGAATGTTTGTATTTGCCCCATACTGATATGTTGAAATCTAACTCCTAACGTGATGATGTTGGACTGTAGGACCTCTGGGAAATGATTAGGTCATAAGGCGATCATGCTCATGAACGAACTTAGTAGTATCCTTACAGAAGGGACCCAGAGAATTCCATCTCCTCTTTCACCATGTGGTGACACAGTGAGAAGACAGCCATCTGTGAACCAGGAAGTCAGCCATCCTCAGACACTGAATTTGCTGGTTAAAAAGATCTTGGACTTTGCAGCCTCCAGAACTGTGAGAAATAATTTCTGTTGTTTATATAACACCTACTCAATGGTATTCTGTTAAGCAGCCTGAAAAGACTAAGACAATGTTGAACATATGGCAGCTACTTCTCCCTCTGCTATTCTGATCATGCCATGGGTGGGATCTCAGAGAACAGAATCCAGTTCTGGTAGAAGCCATTGGAAGAAGCCAGGCAGGTAAATCATGAATATATTCAGAGCATGATCCAGGTCCTACAGAAAAGACAGAACTGTGCAAGTTCCTGAGCTGTCTATGGAAAAGGAAGGCAGATCTTTGGGCTAAGTAACAAGTTTCCCAGTGTGTGTATGCCTGTCCACGAATTCATCCATCCATCCATCCAACAAATCTTTTAAAGCACATCTCGTGTACCTGGCACTGAGTATAAAGTGGTAAATAGGCATCGATTTGCTCCCATAAAGTCACAGGAGAGGAGGATGGAAAAAGTAAACACATAAGTAAATAAATATGTCATCACAAATTGAAAAAAAAACATTAATGAATGTAACATGCAGGGTGCTATGCTGGAGAACAGTCTGAGAGGACACTTATTGAGAATAGATGGTTAAGGAAGTCCTGTCTGAAGAGGTGACATTTAAGACAGACCTGGAGGATAAGAAGCCAGCCAGGATAAAGAGTGGGTAGAACAGGGAGACCTACGCCTCCCAGAGCTGCCCGGGAGGCTGCCCAAAAGCAATTCTTGTTGGTAGAACAGCTCACCTGTGATAACTCAACCAATGTTGGAGCGAAAGCTGGTGAATGATAATCATTGGTTCAGAGACTGGGGCTATCTGGTTTTAAAGGTGACCCAAGGAGCCAACCCTGGGGACCTGGAATATCTAAAGCAAGGACATCCATGGGGGCCGATGAGTTGCCCTCCAAATTCTCCCCTGATTCTTCTGAGATGCATTGAATGAGAGAGTTGGAAGTGAATCTGAGGAACCAGGGGGACGGGCTACCCAGTGACCCCAGTCAGTCTGTTTTCCAAAGCCCCAAAAAGAGCACTATTGCTATTTACATTTCAATGTAAATCAAGCCCACTTCAACCAGCAAGGCTGTGTAAACTTGTGTTTAATGTCAGGTTTATATTAATATTTGCATTAACAAGATTGATCGTTTACATAACAATGCATACGTAAAGTCTGGGCTAGGTTCGGGTTTACACACATTTGCATAATGTTTACAGATTGATTGATTAGACAGACTGTGCATAAATCCAAGTAAACTGCTAGTTGTTTGTTTATTTTTTTCTATGGTGCCTTGGTAGCCTATATCTTAATAAATGGCTAAACTGAACCTAAGTCCTCTATTATAACCTTCACAGAAGATTTAATAGTTCTGAAAAGTAATTTTCACTGAGAAAGAGTGAGATGAAATCACTGGGGCTCTTTCTTTCCCTTAATCTCCAGCATTGAGTGGTTAAAAAGAAGGACGCGGCTTAAGCTGTGCTCCAGCAGAGATAAAACCAGGCCGGAGGGGGAACGTTGAGGCTCTAGACTCCTACTTCAGCCATCGCTGAGAGATTCTGAGAAAAGCCCGTGTCTGGCGGGGGACCTTGCCGGGTCCCCTGAGCCTTTCCACCCGAGACAGGAGCAGCCGGGTGGGGAACACCGCTCCCTCGCTCTCACCCCTTGAGCGCCTCCACCTGACTGAAGAATGATCTGCATACGCAGCCCCCAGCCCAAGCGAAAGCAGGCCCGAAGAGAGGCAAAGGGCGGAGAGGAGATTTCAGAAGAGAAAGGTACCCTGCAGAAAGAAATGAAAACGAACTCCTTTTTGAAATCTCTTTCTTTATTTTGAGCGGACCTCAGAGAGTTCAGTGAATCACCTCCTGGCTTCACGGCACATGGTCCATGCAAGGGCCCGACCTCCATCCTCCATTCCAATTCATCCCCATCCCACAAAATGAGGCACTCGTCTAATGTGCCCGACGGATCTCTGGAGATGGTGGGAATAAACGAAGACTTAACCCAACGAGCAGGCAAAGGCTCTTCCTTCAGGGCTGGCCGTATGGCAAGCAGTTGCTGTATTCACTTGCACATGGCAGAGACTCACAGGCCGGCAGAGGAGTGGAGAAACTTTATGGTGGAAAAAAGGAAGCATTAGATGTGCCCTGGTAGGAGGTTGTTGGCCTAGGGACGCTGGAGGTGGCCAGCTGGAAATGAGCATCCTGTGCGATGGGTGAGAGGTGCCTATTTGACTTTCTCTGATTGGTCCCAAGTTGAAGGGGGGATAAAACTTATGGAAGCTGTCAGTTATTCATCAAGTCCTGGCCATTGGGCACCAATTGTTACATAAGCTGTTGTTTAGCTTCTCGGAGTGTTCCTAGCGCTAGCAGGCTGACTTCCTGCGAGTCTGACTTGCAGCAGGCTGGCTTCCTGGACCGGCCACTGTGGATATGAGATTGGTTTCCTGGGCAGGTTGTGAGTCTTAGTTCTATTTTTACATGTAGCCTCCTGGCCACTGTTATGTTTATATTCAATTTTTCAAGATGCAGGTATCTTGCAAAGTAGTGGTGGGTATGTTTTAAATTTGCTAACGAGCATTGTGCTAAAAAGTCTCTTGTGTTCTTAACTTTTTTTCCTCACTCTATTAGAAGTTAAGGGTATATCTGCGTTGTTGTATGTATGCAGTTTATTGCACTTTATGGCTGCATAAGCTACATAGTGTAGACTCACCAGTGTGTGCCTTCCAAATTTTATATCAAGATGCCTCCAGTATTCACTACCACTAACAATGCCAAGATCAGGGTTCTCACATTCATTCAATTAAAGGACTGTTTGGGAGCATGGTGGCACATCTGGTGAGTCCCAGCTACTCGGGAGGCTGAGGCAGGAGGATCACCTGAGCCTGGAAGTTTGAGGCTGTGGTGAGATGTGATCGTGCCAGCCTGAGGGACAGAGTGAGACCCTGACCAATAAAATAAAATAAAATAGTAAAAAAGAATGCTTGCCAGAGTTCTCTGTTTATATACTCAAGATACAAGAACTGGGTCATAAGACACTCACGCCTTGGTGTCAGCGAGTACCACAAAATTGTTCTCAGAATGGTTTAAAAGTGTATATCCTATAAACAGTGCATGAGAGTTCTTTTCCCACACCCTTGCCAGCACTTGGTAGTAACAGGTTTTCCAGTTATGAAAAGTGAGATGGCGTATGTACCTATTTTATTAATGTTTTAATTTTTCACTTTTTTTTTTTTTATGAGTTGGAGTCTTACTCTGTTGCCCAGGCTAGAGTGCAGTGGCACGCACACAGCCACTGCAGCCTCGACCTGTTGGACTCAGGCGATCCTTCCACCTCAACCTTCCAAGTAGCTGGAATTACAGGCATGCACCACCACACCCAGCTAATTTTTTAAAAAAATGTATTTATTGCAGAGACAAGGCCTTACCAAGTTGTCCAGGTTGGTCTTGAACCCCTGGGTTCAGGCAATCCTCTCACCTCGGCCTCCCAAAGTGCTGGTATTACAGGCTTGAGCCACCGCGCCCAGCCAAGTTTCCATTTACTTATTACAAGTGAGGTTGTGTGTCTCATCATATATTTATTATATATTCAAGATTTTTCTCTTCTGGGAACTGTTCATATTTTTCATCTGTGTTCTTTTCCTTATTGATTTACAGAAACATCTTGTGTATTCTAGATGTTAGTCTTTTGTTGGTTTTGGAGGTTGCAAATGTTTTCTCCCCATCTTCCACCTTTCTTCCAATCTGATAACCTTTGTTGAAAAAAACTTCTGAATTTTAATGGCGACAAATCCATCAATTATTTGTGCATTTGGGGGCCACATCTTAGAAGTTCCTTCCTAGTCTTAAAGACACAAAAATAATCTCCTTTATTTCTAGCAACTTTAATGGAGGACTTTAAAAGCAGAATGGCATTAACTTAGAATTCAAGAGGTCAGTGAACTTAGATGGGGGAGAAATTACATTTTTACTTTCACTAACCGCTAATAGACATTTAGTATTTCTTTTGATTGTGAATGTGAGCAATAAACCTTGGTACTATTTCATTTTGATTTTTTATTTTGTCGCCAAAATAAAGTATATTTTTACCTCACATTACAGTTGTTGCAGACATCTCAAAATTGTTTATACTTACCACTATTTCAAAATTGCTATAGTTATTAAATTTGCTGCTAGATCTTATCAGTTAATGCTTTAATAAAGAAGCATATATTTTACTTCAAGATTTTTTAAATGTCTATGTAATTAGTTTCTTTGGCAATCCTATTTAATTTTATGCATTTAAAAATATTATTCTGGCCAGGCTCAGTGACTCATGCCTATAATCCCAGCACTTTGGGAGGCCAAGGCAGGATGATCACTTGAACCCAGGAAGGAGTTCAAGACCACTCTAGACAACATAGAAAGATTTCGTCTCTACAAAAGAAATGAAAAAATTAGCCAGATGTGGTGGTGCACACCTGTAGTCTTAGCTATTCAGGAGACTGATGGGAGTGGATTCTTTCAGCCCGGGAGATTGAGGCTGCAGTGAGCTGTGATTGTGTCACTGCACTCTAGTCTGGGTGACAGAGTGAGATCCCAACTCAATAAATAAATAAACAAATAGCTCTGAGAAGGGGTCTATCGTTTTCCTCAGATTACCAAAAAGATGCATGTTAAGAACACTGCTTATACATGTATGTTAATAAAGCTGTACCTTTCACATTTAGGTCTTAATCTGAAGTTCATCTTTGTATATGGCTTGAATCAGAGTCCCACCTCACACCATATGCCAATACTGTATGCGTATGCAGAGTAATCCTTTTATTCCCCACTGACTGATTTTTGGAGCCATCTTTCTTATGATAAACTTTTCATTCATACCTAAGTCTGCCCCAAGTTTCTGCTCTGTTCTATCAATCTCTGCTTGGTCTGGGCCAAAATTTCAAAAGGTAGAACAAGAGGGCTGGGGAGTAGAACTGGGCACACCCACAAAGTTTGCATTTGGGGACTTATGATATGTTAATTTCACCTATATTGATTTTAATATAAAAAATTAAATTTTAAAAATATTAATCAAAAGTGCATGACTTAAAATTTTGGGGTTTGGGGTAAGAAGACTCGAACTCTCTTGCATTCTTGACCAGGAATTGACATACTTTTTCTGTGAAGGGACAGACACTTTTCATAACTGGAAAGCCTGCTACTACCAAGTGTTGGCAAGGGTGTGGGAAAAGAACTCTCATGCACTGTTTATAGGGTATACACTTTTAAACCATTCTGAGAACAATTTGGTAGTACTCGCTGACACTAAGGAGTGCATGTCTTATGACTCAGCTCTCATATCTTTGAGTATATAAACAGAGAACTCTGGAAAGCAGTCTTTTTTTTACTATTTTATTTTATTGGTCAGGGTCTCACTCTGTCCCTCAGGCTGGCATGTTCTCATCTCACCACAGCCTCAAACTTCTGGGCTCAGGTGATCCTCCTGGCTTAGCCTCCCGAGTAGCCAGAACTTCCCACATGTGCCACCAAGTCCTTTAATTGAATGAATTAATCCTGATCTCAGCATTGTTAGTGGAAGTGGATACTGGAGGCAACTTGATATAAAATTAGGGTTTGCAAACCTAAACTACTCAATTCTGTTCTTGCAGCATGAAAGCAGTCATAGATAACATAGAAGCAAATGAACACGGCTGTGTTCTAGCAAAACTTTACTTACAAAAATAGTCTGACTGGATTTGACCCACAGATCAGAGTTTCAGAGTTTTCCAACCCCTATTCCGTGCCACTTGAAGTATTTCCTTCCCCATGTAAGGTAGCAATGTTCTTTATTGTGAAACTCATAAAATAAATTATTTTCTTTCATTAAAGGATTCAGATCTGTGGAGCTGGGCATTAGATGTCCTTTTTTGCTATCTCAGCATCATTGGTAAGAAATAATATAATAATAAATTATATCACAGAAGATAACCCAAATGGCCAGTGGTAAGAAAATCATCAGAAAAATTCTGGCAAGTTCAAATAATAGGATAATGTGTAGCTATTAAACATATTTATGGAACTTTAATAACATATGCACCAGTTTGCATTATAATGTTAACTTTAAAATGAGGACAAAAATAATACATATAAACTCGTTTAAAATGCACAGAGAAGAACCTAAAATAAAAAGATGTTAATGACAGATTTGGGTGTGGGAAATTATGAATGATTTTTATTTTCTTCTGGATATGTGTCTGTATTTTCTATCATTTTCTACAGTAGAGTTAGATTCATTTTAACATAAAAAAACTCTATTATTTTAACATAAAGAAATGTTAAGGGATGGCACTCACAAAACAGTCTGCATTAATTCTCTCAATGTCAAGGAGCACTGAGCAGATGGATAACGGAAAAAGCTCATTTAGTAACAGCACCATAACTCAGAATGCCTAACAAGTCAAACCAAAGCCTTTTATAACTCTAATCTTGATACTGAACAAAGCAAGCCATTAATAATGAACAAATATTTCAGAAAATATTTATTAACAACAGGGAATCTTACCAGGGTCCCAAGTACTAAGAGTTTTCCAGGGATTATCTCCGTTAATCCTTCCACTAGCCCTTTAAGGTAGGTACTGCTGCTATCATCATCATCCCCATTTCATAGAGGAGAACACTGAGACTTCTACTCGGGAGGCTGAGGTAGGAGGATCACCTGAGTCCGGAAGTTTGAGGCTGTGGTGAAATGAGAACATGCCAGCCTAAGGGACAGAGTGAGACCCTGACCAATAAAATAAAATAAAATAGTAAAAAAGACTGCTTGCCAGAGTTCTCTAAAACCTTGGTCCAAGCTCTGTGTATGTAGAAAGTAACGCAAGCTGGATGAAAATACAGAGAGCTGTGATGCCCATCCAAGTACTGAAGAGAGTGGACTCTTTTGTAACACTTTAAACTTCACTTTAAAGCTTGATGTTTCCATCAGTTGAGCCGCTAGTTTCAAGTGGTTATTAATTATTCACAAGAGCAGTTCCCAACAGGGTCTTTATTTGCCAAAACTTGGTCTAGCTCTCTTTATTTCTGACCTCTAGAAAAGCTGCGTTTCTTTTAAAATGCTCTCCAGTCAGACCTTTCACTAGGTCAGAAAGAAAACTGTCACACCTTCCTCCCAGCTCTCCCCTTTGCACCCCTTCTGATTCAGAATCACTACGCTTGTGTATTTCAGCGATGCACTGTAATGGCTGCAATGAAAGGGCTTTGATTTAGGAGGCTTCTTCAGGGAGGCACCTGCTGGTCCTTAAGTCCCACGCTTCCCCTCACTTGGCTAATGTTTTCCCCAAATTCAACTGTGTTTTCTCTTGTGTGGCTCCAACATGCTTGGCAGCCTGGCTGCCCAGCTGGCTTGCTCCCACCTCAGGGCATTTGCATTCACTAGTCCTCACTCTACAATAGCTGTCCCCGAATCTTCCAATCTTCTTCGCTCAGGTCTCAGCTCTAATATTACCACCCAAAGGCCCTCCATGATATCCACATCTAATGCCAACCCCCAACCTTCTGGCCCAGCACAAGCCACACCATTCCTGTGGTCTGATAAGTTTTTTTCCTTGATGGCACTTCCCCTGCCTGTAAACATCTCATTAATTTTTAAACGCTTGTTGCTTATGACTCCCATTAGAATATTTGTTCTTTGTGGATGGAAACCAGATTTGTGCTCCTTGCTACATTCCCTGTTCCTGGTACCTAGGAGGTCTCATAAAGATTTGTTGAATAAGGGACCCCACTTAATCATCCCGGCAACCTCTAAAGCAGAAGCTGCACTACCGTTGAGGGAACTCAGGTTCAGACAGGGGAAAACAATTTGTCCAAGTCACACAGCTAAAAACTGGGGAAAGTGGGGATTTGAACCCAGGTTTGTCTACCTCCCGTTGTCTTAATCATCTTCTATTCAGTCCACGAGTGACAGAAAGATTCTATCCCTAGGGTTAGGAGAATGGTTGAACACAAGACACCTGACACTGGACAGATAAGGCCTAAAGCAGTTTATTAGTCAAATGGGCTCACATCCTGAAGCGGGGAGCCACTGTGCTGTGCAGGAACACAGTAAACCACAAGGGTTGTTGGAGGCTGACTTTGTGGTACCAAGAGAGTGAGGTGCTCACCGGTTCCCACAAAAGGATATGGTTGACTTGTTTAAATAATTCTGCAGGTTAGCAGGGAACTGAAACTTGCCACTCAGAGATAAGCAAGAACTATACCTGGCCCATTTAACAAAAAGGGTTGTTTGGATACGGGACTGTATCTGTGGAAACAGAGTGTGAGGGAACTTGTGGTTAGGCCATCTGAGACCCTTCTGACTTCATTAGATGTGATATATGGGGGACCTTGACATCTGTATATATATGAGAGAGAGAGAGAGACCCCACACTTTGTCACCCAAGCTGAAGTGCAGAGTGTGACCCCACACTCTGTCACCCAAGCTGAAGTGCAGGGTGTGATCCTGGCTCACCACCACCTCAACCTCCTGGGCTCAGGCAATCCTTCTGCCTCAGCCTCCTTGGGACTACAGGCACATGCCACCGCACCCGGCTAATTTTTTAATTTTTTTGTAGAGATGCGGTCTCTTTGTGTTGCCCAGGCTGGTCTCGAACTCCTGGGCTCTAAAGATTCTCCACCTTGGCCTTCCACTGCACCTGGACCCACTTAATATTGACCTTAATTTTAGGCCTTACACCACCCCCATCCTAAAAACTGTAAGAATAGTAAAGGAGAAAACAAGGGGACTGGTAGGAAGGAGGTGAGGTGGAAGTTGCCACTGAATGAGACAGCCTAAAATCAAAGAGGATCAACCAGTGCACCCTGAGAGAAATGCATGGTTGATTCCAAAGTGCAATCTTCAAAAAAGTCCTTCTTGTTTCAAGAATACTACAAAATTGGCAAGGCTGGTCTCTCCGGGAAGAACCTCACGGGCAATATTTTAGGGCATTTGAGCTCATGAGGATGACGGACGATGGCAAATGGCAAACTTGCATCCTGGAACCGGTTCAACATCTACCCATAATACCAATGAGTTTGGCTAGTATAATTTTAAACACCCATAAAAATCAAACTTTATTGATAGGGAAAACATAATATCTTCTTGGAAGTGGGCCCTGTTTTGTGCAAAGAGAGTATACACAATGTTCCAACCATAGATAACTGACCCAGGAGTCCTCTGGGGCTATTGTGGCCTCGGACATAAACACATTGGAAGAACTCGCGAAAAACAGCATGATTGGCATCTCAGTTATGTCGCTGCTGCCTACATTTTAGATACTTGGTTGGGTCAAATAGTAAATTATCTTCACTTGTGTGAGATGAAGAGCTGTTTGCAACTCTTTTTCATTTGGCTTTGGGCACATGCTTGTTGTTGTTCTTGTGGTGGTTTATCTTTATTTCTTTGAGATTGAATTCTTTCTGTACTTTTACATGTCCATGCAGGAAAGGGGAGGTGAGCATCAAAGTCAATAATCCTCTGACTTGCTGGGGAGACGTGCAGCCTTTTAAAATGCATGGCTGGGAGAAGGGTCTCCTCTATGCCTTTTCCCCACACCTAGCATGTTTCATGCACACGTGTGTGTGCAAGTGCACACATACATAGCTGTATACTAACGCCACAGACAATCTGAGTCCAGTCTACCTTTGCCACTTGTCACCTCCCTCTTTCACTTCTGCCACAGAGAACATTAGCAGACATCACCATGCCTTCACCTCCTGACGGTCCTGCTCTTTGGAAAGCTCTTCCCTCATTCCTCTCCCCTTCCCCTCCCACCTCACCCACTTTCACTGGTTGACCTGGATGCACCTTTTCGAGTGCATGTCCTCAAAGAGATATGCACCCTTATCAGAATCTTGCATTTCCCCTTTGTCTCCTCTGTGCTCAGATGCTGCCCAGGGCTTGCACGCAGTGGCCTCTTCAGCTGCAGTGTGGGACCTGATCGGAAGACCGCAGCACCAGCCAGGGAGGTTGCACCTGTCTGTTTCTTTTCCTGATTTACGAGGGAAGACCCTAAAAAAACCTGGAATTATCTTCCAGAGGGAGGGCCCCTTGTAGTACAAGCTTCTCCTGCTAGGTAAATATTCTAGGAACCCATCCGCATCAGTGTACCAGCTAGCATTGTCGTGAGAGGCTATGTTCAGGTTCAGTGGATTTTTTTTTTTTTTGAGATTATTTTAATGCATTTGCCCATTTCATGATGGGTGGTTTACGAGCACGCTTGCCCAAACCGTGCTGAGTGTTCAGCAGTTTGGGACCAAAAATGGCATGACCCTCATCCTCCCCTCTCCCTGTTCACCTGATCTTGCCTGAGCAACTTTTTTTTTGTTCCCCTGGATGAAAATAGTCCTCAGAGGAGACATCTTGCCAATGTGGAAGAAGTGAAGCCAAAAAATGACAGAAGCACAAAATCGACAAGTTGAAAAACTGTTTAGAGCAACGAAAAAAGCATCTCGATAGGTGTATTGCATCAAACGGAGAGCACTTGGAAGGTGACTGGAGTTTAAACATGTAAGAATAAATACACAATTTTTAATAAGTAAAGTCCATTTGGGGGGCTCCTCCCTCCTATTCTCCCATTAATCCTTTCCCTTTAACCCTGTTGCCTGCACTTGTTTCAGACCACCATTGATATCCCATGAACTACATTAGCAGGCTTTGAAGGGGTCACCCCTCAAGAGTTGCCCTCCCCAGCCTGATCAGGCAACAGACACAGTCCTCACCTTGGACTTCATTCCGAAACTCCTTTCTATAGAGGGCCCAGTCCTGGCTCTCAGAGCTCTTGGGTTTCAACTTTTTTCCTCCCCATGGGACAAGGACTCTGTCGGCTGGAAGACTGTTCCCATCAAAGCCCATCGCCTCCCCACCCTGTCCCCAGCCCCTGACAAGTCTAGGCCAGAATCCAGACACCCAGGACCCTTCGTTCCGGATATTCCTGAGTCCATTCTGGGCCTGCACGGGACTCTTCCCTGAAGGAGGAATGGCCACTGGTGTACACACCACCAGGACCTGGTGTGACTAAGAGGCAGCCATTTACCTGGGAGCTCGGTGTTGGTGGAGCGTGAATGAGGACTGGAGAGAGTACACACCTGCCTGAG
Organism: Carlito syrichta; assembly: GCF_000164805.1. Taxonomy (NCBI): domain Eukaryota; kingdom Metazoa; phylum Chordata; class Mammalia; order Primates; family Tarsiidae; genus Carlito; species Carlito syrichta. Next base: position 709,413 of record NW_007248186.1, read on the forward strand.
TGTGGTGGAACCTGAGGAGGGAATTGACAAGGAGCAGGCAACAGGCCGTAGATGGAAGTTGCTTCCAGCCTTGAGCCTTCAAGGATTCCCTGCTGCCCTCAGGAAACCACACGGTCTTCGCATTCAACATAAGGCCAAAGGAGCTTTCTCCTTGTGTGCACTTCAGCCCTGTCTTACCAGTCCTCTTTCAAATTAGCATTTCAGAACTATCAAACAGTTTGTATGCCTTTACAGATACTTTTTCATATTTTATTATTACTTCCTTACTTTATCCCCCACTAGACTTGTGTGCTCTTTAAAAATGACTATCAGGACGTATCTTCCACAAGTGTCTCCCCAGCACCTGTGACTGGGCTTGGCATGGGGTATACTTTTGGAAAATACAGTATGGGGGAGGGAAAAAGGAGAGAAGGGCCAGAGAGCTGCATTTCTCCCTGTAGAATTTGTATGCCTGAACATCTGAGAGCAAGCCCAGGCCACGCGGGGAAGCTTCTGAGAGCCTTTAGGCTTAGTTGAGGCTAGGAATGGGAGAACAAGACGTGAGCAGAAAATACATATGATAGGTAATGAGAAATATGCATATGAAGATAGTCATGATAAGAATAAACCCTCATTGGAAATTCCCGCATGATCAGAAGCTCCAGCGCCACCATGGCTCTGCCAGGAGCTTGCTATGTGGACTCTAATTCAGGACATTGCCCTGGAGCCCAAGTTCTGAACTGCCTTAAGCTCTTGGTGTTCGATGCTGCTGTGCACACTGTGAGTCCTAAACAAGGGATGCAAAAAATGTTTTAGGTTGATTAAAAACACATACAAAAGGAACTACAGAGCTATTTTTCCATTTGCTGCCACCATTTTTTTTTTCATTCAGAAAGGCATGCTCCTGGTGTAATCCTGGACTGAGGTATCAGTAGAAATACCCATTATTTTAGTTCTGGTTTCACTACTTATGTATGTCAGAGGTCAGCAAACTTTTTCGGTAAGGGACAGAAAGGAAACATGTTACGGTTTGCAACCCTAAACTTCTTAACTCTGTCTTTGCAAAAGACAATGCAGAGCCAAACGGGCTTGGATATGTTCCAATAAAACTTTATTTACAAATACAGATAGTGGGCCAGATTTGGTCCACAGGCCACAGTTTGCTAACCCCTGATCTCTGTGATTGCTAGCATATCAAACCTTGTCTGGAAAAAATATATAGGGATGATATCTGACTCCATAGGAGATAAAAAAATTATATGAAATTATTTTGAAGATTAGGATGAACTAAATCACTAGAGAAGTGTATGTGATTAATAGTAGCAGTAATGTTAACATGCTATAGTTAGTCCCATTAGTAAATCTCATTTATTAAGTACCCACCGTGTACTAAGTGCACTGAATTCATGATCTTAAGCGCAAAGATCATGCCAAAAAAGAAACTTACAAAACCACAGATAAGGAAACTAAGAGGGCTCAGAAACTGTGGCTCAAAAGTTACGCATGTAGCAGTGAGGCAGGGCTGAATTCTAAAGCAGTTCTTAGGTCAAAAAACAATGGCCTCAAAAAAAAGAAATAGAAATATTTGAGGAGTGTAAATAACAGATAAATCAATGATTAAATGACTGCCAACAGATGGGCCCCTGTCATGTTTAGACAGTGGGACAGGACCAGGTGACATTTATTTTGCTATCAACTCATCACCCCCTCCTTACCATGGCCTGTGAGGACTGGACACTCTTCCCTGGAGGAGAGAGGACTTTCCTAGGTCCCAGATTAAAATTCTAAATGAGACAAGCTACCCATGACAGACTCTGCCAGTGATGGAGGGCTGGCCTTGTCTGCAAGGGACCGTCTGAGTCACAAGACAGGCCTCCAGAACTTTCTGGGCCTGCCCAAAACCAGGCCTGTTTCAGCTCCACGGGGAGGCGCAAGCAGCCGGCACCACTTGAACACCGAGTCCCCTGCCTCGAGGAGGCCAGATTTAGCAATCTGTCACACACAGTCTGTCTCATTGTGACACTGGGCTCCGAGAGGCTGACAGCGCGGGCAAGCAGAAAAGCATCTGTCGGCATGCCACGCAGACAGGGATTAGAGAGGATGGGGGAGGATAATTATGGCATTTGCTTTCCTATAAAGTGTGTGTCAGGAGGAAAGGATTAAGCTAATTGAAGAAATCTCCAGCACTTACGTCAAAGGTGGCCACGAAGCGATTGCTTTATCTTGCATCTCACCTGCTTCTGAGAGCCGGCTCGAGGAGGCCTACTCACATCTCCACTTTGTCCCCAGCAACTCTTTGCAGAAATAGTTTGAGTTGGCGTTAGCCATTCTGCAAAGGAGAGAAGAGCTAAAAATAAGAGCGTATGAAGGAGGCTCCCTGCCTTTTTTTTTTTTTCCAAAGCTCACACATCAAATTTCCCAGAGAAAGATGGAGAGCTGACTTTCCTGAGGTCTACATATTTGTGTACATGTGACAGGTGAAATAAATGGCACCGGCAGTGCGCATACTACACAGGGACAGGTGGCAGCCACTCTCAAACTCTGTCTCTTTTTCATCTCTCTGGAACATTAGCTTATGCTCCTGAGGGCCAGGCTGCATGCAAAGAGAAAGCTCGAGCTTCAGCATCATTTGTCATCGCTCTCCCCTGTGCTCCACCTCAAGTACCATCGCCAGACCCAAAACCAACTGAGAGAGATAGTCTTGTCTTCTGTCTCACAAAAGAGCTTGGTTTTGGGATTCCCAAGGGAGAGATATTGGAGTCATTTCTACAATGAATTTGGAAAAGAAGCAAATAGAAAATTTTTCTCTTTCTTTTAGTTCAAGGTATTATACGAAATCCACCCAAATATTATTTGACCAATGGACTATTATTTTCCAAAGAATATGATACCACAGCTAGAAAACATGGTTGGCTGCCTAATTTTTGCCATGAGGCAGTTTTGGACTGCTGAGAAAATGGACTGGATCCTAGAAATATTTGTTCGAGTGCTTAGTACTGGAAACCTGGCTCTATTCTCTGTCATTTACTAGCTTTCTGACTTTTCCTGAGTTATTTCAACTCACTTTGATTTCTTCATTTGTAAAATGAGGGGCTAATGCTCACCCCATGGAGTGTTGTGGGGATGACATGAGATTGTTCAAGAAAAGAGCCCGCATAGAGTAGGCACTCAAAAGTGAGCACTGCCATTGTCTCATCATTGTCAGCATCAAGGCATAAGGTATTACATTAGTCAGGGGTCTCCAATAGAATGTATGCATATATCTTATTATATATGACAGAGAGAGTGATACAAATATACAAAGAGAGAGATTTATTTTAAAAAATTGGCTCACACCATTGTAAGGGCTGGGGAATCGGAAATATGTTGAGCTGGCCAGCAGGCTGGAAATTCTGCCAGGCATTGAAGTTACAGTCTTGAGTCCAAAGGCAGTCCTGAGGCAGGATTCCCTCATCTTGGAAGGCTCTCAGTCTTTTTTCTTAAGGCTTTCAGTTGGTTGGATGAGGCCCACCCCCATTAGACTGCATTACTTGAGGTTTACTGATTTAAATATTAATCATATCTTTAAAAAATACCCTCCAGCAACATCTAGACTGATGTTTGACCAAATAGCTGGGCACCACAGTCTAACCAAACTAACACATAAAATTCACCATCCAGGTATTGCATCTCTTACTTCAGGGAAAATCTGACCTCACCAAGTAGTGAGCACTGAATAAATCTTAAGTTGACAATATGCTATGTAAAAATAAACAAGCAACACAAAAGATACAGCAACAACATGTTCAGCCCCCTCAGAAGCTACCAGAAGTCACGAGGAAGGAAGACACTCTTGGTGTGCTCAGAGCTGGTGTCCTAGGTACTAGCCTGACAATGAACACATCTGTCCTGCCTACCACAAAGGGGAAACGTGAGGATAAAATGAGGCAACCCTTAGGAAGGGCTTTGTAAGTAAACTTCCAAGTATCTTCATATAACACATTGTCCTACAAGAAGCATAGTGCTCTAGGCAGATTAAGTCCAATTATTTTTACTAAAGCAAACAAAAGGCAGCTCAACTATGCCATGAGTTTGACATGTTAGCCAACAAAATCATTAACGTTTTCAATTAGAATCCATTTTCTCACCTTCTTGGGATTTCAAATGGCTTTTTGGATGCGAATTAGACGACCAAGTTGTCTGAGCACTAACCTTTTTTTCCCCCTCTCTCTCCATAAATTTTTACATGGAAAACAATTCATTGCGTCTGAGTGGGGCTCAGAGCGGCAGGTCCGACAAAAGTCTGTTGTGGGATAATTCATTCATTACAGAGATACTTACAGAGTCCTTGCTATGCACAGGCCTGGTGCGGGTCTCTACACAAAGAGGGTGGTGACTTTATGTGCTGATGGGGTAGGGTCTGATACATGTCAGCAGCTTATGGTTTGTCCGTACACTATGTGACCATCTTTTAAGAAGAAAGACAGGATTAATGCTTTAACATAAAGACCTGGCTGAGCACCACATTCTTCCCAACCTTGGTAGCTTTTTCAAAGTCCTTGGGCCAAAGTACTGTGGCTGGGTATCAGTTCAATACCACACCAAAGCCAGGGCACCAACAGCCCAGGAGAGTGAGGCAATCATTCTTTGGAAAACTTCACCATCAAAGGAAATTGTCTTGTGTTGTGTCTCGGAACACTTCACACTTCATTGGGAAGCTATAAAAACAATTACCAGGTCATTAGTAAAGGTTATTATTTTTTTAAGATTCAAATGCATCTCTCCCAGAATGACCTCAGCACACATTTTAGTAGGAGACAGTTGCTGTAGTGGAAAGAGTGAGAGCTTTGGAGTGGAAATCAACGGACCTTGTTGCCAGTGCTTAACCTTTTCCGGGACTCAGTTTCCCCGACCCTATACTGAAGCTAGGTGTCCCTGATTACCTCACTGAGCTTTTGAGGGGTTGAAATAAAATGGCCTGGAGCTAGATGCAGTGGTGTATACCTGATTTCTCAGCTATTTGAGAAGCTGAGGCAGGAGGATTGCTTGAACCCAGGAGTTCAAGAGCAGGCTGGGCAACATAGCAAAACCCTGTCTCTAAGAAAAAAAAAAAAAAAACTTAAGAACAATAAGTAGCACCAACCTGACACTTGGAAGGCATTCTATAAATGCAATTCCTTTCTTTTCCTGGCTCCGTATTGCCTGTGTTTGGGGTCAGAGATATGAATGGATAAAGCAAGAAAGATGAAAGTATGCAACGGACCCATCAGAAAAGGATAGATTATGCTATACGAGGCGGGACCCCCAAAATACTGAAATTATCTTTTGGAGAGCAGACCCTTATAGTACACACTTCCCCTGCTAGGTAAGTGTTCTAGGAACCCATCAGCATCAGTGTACCAGCTAGCATTGTGAGAGGCTGTATTCGACTTCAGTGAAAAATTTTTTTAATTCTTTCAACAAATGTGCCCATTTCATGATGGGTGATTTATGGGTGCACCTGCCTGCACTACGCTGAATGTTCTGCAGTTACTGACCAAAAAACAACACGACCCCTGTGCCCCAGTCTTTCTATTCACCTGATCTTGTCCTGAGTGCCTTTTTTCTGTTTTCCTGGATTTAAAAAAAAGTCCTTTAGCCAGGCTCAGTAGCTCAGCCTGTAATCCCAGCGCTTTGGGAGACTGAAGTGAGTGGATTGCCTGAGCCCGCAGGTTCGAGACCCGCCTGAGCAACTTGGCGAGACCTCATCTCTACAATAAATAAAAAAATTAGCCAGGTGTGGTAGCCTACACCTGTAGCTCCAGCCACTTGGAAGGCTGAGGTGGAAGGATCGCCGGAGCCCAGCAGGTCGAGGCTGCGGTGGCCGGGAGTGGCCACTGCACTCCAGCCTGGGCGACAGAGGGAGACTCCAACTCAAATAAATAAATACACAATTTTTTATAAATAAATTTTAGTTTTTCTGGGTCCCTTCCCTTAATAACAACCTGAAAACTCAGCAACTGAAAACAACCAAGTTCATTTCTCACCCACAATCCATGTCCATCCATCCTTGGCAAGAAAGCTCTACCTATCTCAGCCACTCAGAAACCCAGACTGGCAGAAACTTTACCTGGACCCATGATTCCAAGATCACAGAGGAAGGAAAAAAGGAGTATAATGAACCACCCACTAGCTCTCATAGTTTTTGCCTGGAAGTGATCACGTACTTCCACTCACATTTCACTGACAGAGGAACGTCATGTTGCCACACTGGAATGAACAGCATGGGGACGTATCAGCCTACCACACTGGAGGTGTAGGAATGGACCACAGGAACTTGACCCAAGTCAATGTCCATATATAGTAATAAGTATGTGGAAATCCAGCAAACCTTTACCTTTTAAATTCTGTCACATCAATTCAAAACATTTTCCTTTAAACAACCAGTCCTTCATTTATTCAATAATTTGCTGCATACCGTCAACATGCCAGGCACTGTTCTAGGCTCAGTGAATATGATCTAGTCCCCGCCTTTATGAAGCTTTCATTCTAGACAACAAACAAGTAGAAAATATATACTGTCATTTTAAGGCATGCGTGCTATAAAGGAAAATAAAGCAGGTAAGGGAATCAAGGATGACTAAGCTGAAGTGAGAGACTCAAAATGTGTACTTGATGATGTTCTGTGAGTTAAATGGTTATCCCCCTCCCCAATTTTATTTTATTCCCTCCCCTCATCTCCTTAAAGCTTTCTGGAAGGCAGTGAGCCTGCCTCAAAATAACAAGTTCGCAAACATGAGAGCCAACACACTTCTCCCACCACCTCCAGCCTGATCAACTTCCCTTGCCCAAGTGTGAACTCAGAAACTGGGCAGTGCCCCAGGCTCCCGCTGCCCCAAAGCCCCACAGAGGCACAGAGTGGGACGGGTTAGCCCACGGCAGGATGAAAAAGAACATCTTCCACAAGGACCTGGGGGTACAACGTAACCACTGGCGAGGCTTCAGCCTTCCTGTGCTTCTGTACTGACTTGAAACATTCTACGCATTCACCTATGCGTGTGCATGGACATACGGGTCATGGATTAAGGGTAAAGACAGAACTGAGATGGGGGTAGGTGAACAAAGGGATGAAGAGATGACTCATTTTATGCACACCCCACTGGGCCAGGTGCTCTCCACTCACAGCTCTCCTTGTCCAATCTTCTCAATATCCTCATGACATTGTTGATCCCAGTTTACAGATAAGAACATTGAGACTCAGAGATTTTTTTTAAAAGGCCATTTGTTTTACGTCATAGGATGATTAAGTGCCAAAGGCATGTTCTGTTCATCTGAACTATATTCCACATTCTGGAACTCACTGTGCTTTCTTCCTTTCTTTGTCTCAGGGACCTCCATTGGCATCAATATTTTGGCTCTATTAAAATAGAATTGGGAAGATCCTTGAGGTTCTCAAGGTCATTGGTTATTAATTGTTGAGCTCATATTATGTTCCAGAAGTTATGCTAATGACTATGCTAGACTAATGATGACTATTATAGACTATACACTATACACATTATACACTATAAATAGTTTTATATGCCACAGATTATATATATAACACACCAAACCTATGAGATAGATCATTGGGATCCCCCAACTTTTTTTTTTTAGTCTGAGTCTCACTCTGTCACCCAGGCTGGAGTGCAGTGGTGCAATGACAGCTACTGCAGCCTTGATCTGCTAGCCTCAAGTGATCTTCTGCCTCAGCCTCCCAGCCAAGTAGGTGGGACTTCAGGCGCCCACCACCAAGCCTGGCTAATTTTTTATTTATTTATTGTAGAGATAAGATCTCCTCATGTTGCCCAGGCTGACCTCAAACTCCTGGGCTCAGGCAATCCTCTTGCCCTGGCCAGTCGAAGTGTTAGGCTTCCAGGCATGAGTCACTGTGCCCAACCATGATTCCATGTTTTGCATTAGAAAACAGAGGCTCTGTGAGGTAATGTCAGACTCTAAAAGCTACACTTTCACCTACCGTGCCACATTGCCTCCATTAGCCCGAATGTCATTTCCGCTAAGGCCACAGGCTACTGTTGCTCCTTCCCACAACAACCCACCAGGTCAACTTTCTACAAGGGAACTTTCTTCCCATCCCAGACTCCTTTAAGGATTTAATAAAAGATATAAAATTCTTCCCCAGAAAAATGTTCCTAAAAACGGAAGTGGGAAAAATTACGGTGATCTTTTTACACTGGAAATGTATTTATTTCTTTCATATATATTCAACCTTTTTGTTTAAAAAAATCACATTTCTTTTCTTTATTTGATGATGTAAAAATTAATGGCTACTTCCAGAAAGAGAAAAAAATGCACAATAAAACAAAATCTGATCTTAAATATACTCCAAAGTAAAAGTCAGTTTTTAAAACGTGATGGTATTTGCCTTGAAATAGAAGTCAAAACTGTGGTGTACAGCTTGACATGGTCCAGGCACATCATCTTTGCCATCCAAATCAATGTGACTTTTGCTGATTTACAAGAGAATTAGTGCTCCCAAAGCTTTGGCCAAATGAGAGACTTGTGCCAAGGAGCACAAACATTCTCCAAGACAGGGTTTGAATCAAGGATCCCATCTATGTCTGTTAAGCTGCTTTGGCAAGTAAGTAACAAAATATCTAAATAAATTGGTTTAGATCCTAAGAAGGTGTTTTTCCCAGGTAGTAAGATAGAGTGTTCCCATGTTTGCTCAGTAGCTCAGCAAGTCAAAGTTGTGAGTCAGCCTCTCTGGAATTCTCTTGGCCTCCTACTCTTGATCACACAATGGCTGCAGTAGCTCCAAGCAACACATCCTTATAGCACATCACATTAAAAAAAGTGTTGAGAATTCCAGAGAGGGAATGCCATTTGACAGAGGCATTGCTTCGATTTTCATCGCCTCTAAGTCCCAAATAAGCTAGGTCAGATCCATGGAACCAGGATCATCCCAAATCTCTTCAGCTGTATATGACATCTTTTACTTGCAGGGTAAATAAGCACTTGTGTAAGATGTTTCAACAAAGGAATTTTTGTGCTGAGACAAATACAAGTTTAGATACAGGTCTAGCCTCTTAAAATCAAGTTTTCTGTGTCAGGATAGACAGACATACTGTTGCCACACAAGAAGCACTGGGGCTTTTAAAGGTAGGGAGTCCTTATGTTCAGGAATAAACATTGAAACAAAAGATGTGTGCAAATTTCAACATCATTTCTCTTCATTGATATTTTCCCACTTAAGCTGAGTCCCATGTAAGCAAAGGCAGGAGTGCACATTCACAGTGATAGGGTGTGCTGTCATTCACTCCTATCAATAGGAAGCTCCTCGCATTAACGGGATGTCAGGGTAATTACTATTGTGTCTGTTACTAACCACATGCAGTAACATCCTTTCCATCCTCTATTTATTTGCCATGAAACCACACATTAAAAATATTTTTTTACATTGAAAAAGAACATTATTTTCGCAAAGACAATTTAGCACAACAAAGTCTAAAAGAAAATATCTCTCTTCCCACCAGGAGATCATCCATAGACTGCGGGCTAAGAAATCCAGTTTGTAAACAATTCCCCTCTTCTCCTAGTGTGACAGCATGGCAAATACTGCTTTTCATGTGACCTCAGCATTCTGCCTCTAAAAACACCAACCACGCAGGATATGCTAAGAGAATAGGCTGCAACTGGCTGGCAACACTTCACACATCACTTGCTCAGGGGACGATACAACAGGTAAGGGAGAAAGGCAAGAGAGTGAGGTTCTTTTTGGAGGTACTAGGTAGAGGGGAAAGTGTGGGCTGCTGAGTGAGACAGATGTGAATTGGAAAGCTGGCTTCCCCACCTGTGTGACCTTTCTTAAATCAGTTAGTCTCTCTCAACTTCCATTCTCATACCTGAAAAAATGAGACTGATCATTAACCTCAGTGGGACTAAGCATTTTTAAATTATCAAAACTGACTAAGAGAAACCAAAGAACATTTTACCACCTGACCAATGATCAGTAAGCTAATGGCGCCAGCCTGAGTTTCTACCAGGAATGTACAAGAATGACAAGGTTGGTTGTATAATTCTACCCTCATACTTGCTCACAGTACCTGTTTCACATACATATAAATACACAGGAGAGATCAACGGAGCCTGTCCTGTTAGCTGGGTGTTCTACCCCTCTTTGGAGGCAGCAGAAGGGAGCATGATCTAGGCTGACATTTGTAGGCAACTCACACCAACCCCCTAAACCCACCAGGAGATGTTCCACCATCCTCTGGTCCAGGGTTGCTTTAGCATAACTGTGGCAACAAGTTGGACAGGCAAGGCAATGTGGGAGCATCTTAGTCCATTTGTGTTGCTATAAAAGAACATCTGAGGCTGGGTAATTTATAAAGATGAGAGGTTTATTGGGTGTATGGTTCTGCAGACTATACAAAAAGCACACCACCAGCGTCTGCTTCTGGTGACAGCTTCAGGCTGCTTCCACTTATGATGGTATGTGAAAGGGAGACAGTCTGTGCAGAGATCTCATGATGAGAGAGGAAGCAAAAACAAGATGCAGAAGGTGGCTGGCTCTTTTTAACAATCAGCTCTTGTGGGTAGAGCAAGAACTCACTCATTGCCACAAGAATGGTACCAAGCCATTCATGAAGAATCTGTCCCATGACCCAACCACCTCCCATGACACCCAACTTCTGACATTGGAGATCACATTTCAACATGACATTTGGAGAGTCAAACATCCAAATCATAGCTTTTGATTTCTTTACCTTGGTTCTTGATCAGGCCAGAGGAAGAAACAAGAACCATGTGTAAGCCGGGCTCGGTGGCTCAGCCTGTAATCCCACGCCTTTGGGAGGCTGAGGTGAGTGGATTGCCTGAGCCCGCGGGTTCGAGACCCGCCTGGGTAGCAAGACCTCATCTCTACAATAAATCAAAAAAT
>NW_007248186.1:720311-849622 GCF_000164805.1 Carlito syrichta
CAAGATGCAGAAGGTGGCTGGCTCTTTTTAACAATCAGCTCTTGTGGGTAGAGCAAGAACTCACTCATTGCCACAAGAATGGTACCAAGCCATTCATGAAGAATCTGTCCCATGACCCAACCACCTCCCATGACACCCAACTTCTGACATTGGAGATCACATTTCAACATGACATTTGGAGAGTCAAACATCCAAATCATAGCTTTTGATTTCTTTACCTTGGTTCTTGATCAGGCCAGAGGAAGAAACAAGAACCATGTGTAAGACCAAGCTCATAACTATGTTTTGGATGAGTCACTCCCCCACTTGTCTTCTCTCACCCTTTCCATTTACTTTATTTGCATGTGTTCTTGCTCATTATAATGGTATTAGCATGAGCAGAGTAGTACTATTACCAGAGTAACCAAGAGAGAAGCTGGTACCATCCCTTCTGGGCTGAGACCACCAGCCTATAAGATCAGCCTCCAGCTGTGTCTTTAACTCACTTCCTTTTGTGGGTTGCCAGCTTGTAAAGTCTTATATTTTCACTATATTTTTCATATATTTTACTAACCAAACATACTCCTCTAAGTCCACTTATTGAATATATCCATTTCCACATTCATAAGTATATGATTCCTTGTGTGTGGTCATACATATATGTATGGATACTATCTTATATATACCAAATGCATTTCATAAATGTATTATTTAGCCTAACACGTCTTCTCTCCTGTACAAAATATTAAATTTTTCAACCACTAGCCATCACTCTTCCATCTATTGTAAGGATCCTGACAAACGTGTATCTCCTTATAAAAGAAACCCATTTCAATGCTTTTCTGTATTCTGAGCAGGGCTTTACATCTTGCAAGATGTTAAAGAAATTGGATCACGTTTCTTACATTTCCAAGAGCTGATGGAAGTCAAAAGTTGCCGAAGATTCTGTGAATTCCTAGGCGACTTTGGGTTCCTGAGGTCACCTAACAAATTCCATGTCTTCTTGTGCATCATCAGATCTGCTGCCTGGTGTGAAACTCAGGTCCTTCCTCTGATTTTCCCTCTGCAATCAGTCACATCAGGTGTGACAGGAAATGCAAATTCACAGTTTCTCCCACTCCCTCATCCTGGGTTAAAGGACAAATTCTGATGTGGTCTACACTGCATTGTTCTGTCTCATCCTCTCTCATCCCCGTCTGGGCCCTTATTGTGTAGATCAGGGCACACAAGAGCTAGAGATTCAAGGATTGGAGATTGCACTGGAAAATGTAGAGGTTTTCCTCAAGGAGAGGACAAGAAAAGAGTAGAAAATGATGACAGAGAAAGAAAAAACTAAAACTGCCTTTTTAGGTCAATTGTCAAAGAACATGGATCCTAAGATGTCATTATTTATCTAACAGATGTTTAAATAGCTCTTCCTGTGTGCCTGGTAATGTTTTGAGGGCGCGGCAAATATCAACTCAGTGAACACTCATCATCGCCCTATGAAGTAGGTACTATTATTTTATTTATTTATTTATTTTTTTATTTTTTTGAGTTGGAGTCTCACTCTGTCATCCAGACTGGAGTGCAGTGGCCACTCCCGGCCACCGCAGCCTCGCCCTGCTGGGCTCCGGCGATCCTTCCACCTCAGCCTTCCAAGTAGCCAGAATTATAGGCATGTGCTACCACGCCCGGTTGATTTTTTGATTTATTGTAGAGATGAGGTCTCGCCTACCCAGGCGGGTCTCGAACCCGCAGGCTTAGGCAATCCACTCACCTTGGCCTCCCAAAGTGCGGGATTACAGGCTGAGCCACCGAGCCCGGCAGTAGGTACTATTATTATCCTCACTTTACAGGTGAGAAAACTAAAGCACAGAGAGGTTAAGTAATTTGCCTAAAATTCCACAGCTTGCAAGTGGGAAAACCAAAACTCAAACCCAGGCAGCCTGGCCTGGATTTTATGTTGTCCCTTGCTTTATATTCCTTGCCATGTGATTTTAGAGCTGTTTCCTTTTATGACATTACAGACATTAAATAAAAGTTTGGGATAAGATAGGCACTGAACTACATTACTTTGTTCATGACATCTATTTGAGACTAACCCAGGTAAGGCTCCAGAATGTATCTGACTCTTATAAATACACCAATAGGCTTTGCTGAAGATGTGGTGTGTGGCTCACAGACAGGAATCATAACATAACTATCCAGCTTTCTGCCTCCTTAGCAGGTTTCTCCTTCCTCTTCCCCTCTCTTGTCTTCTTACCTCTTTCTTCCAGGATTGCCTTGGGAACTCCAAATCCTTCTCCCTTTATAAGACAGTTTTGATCCAACACCCTCTCTCAGATACGCAGACCATCATTGTCCTCAGACAGATTTTACAGAACCCCTCTCTTTTAGGCAGTTTTTAAAAGTTTGCTATTGGTTGAATTCGCTTGTTTCTCTAGTTTCTGAGAAGATGAATCAGAATTCAGTATGTGACTAGAGTCTTGTTAGAGTCATACTCTCAGCGGGGTCACCGGAACCTTAGTTCAGGGCCTCTGGGGTTGTGGGATATCTGGCGTGCAATCTGATGCTGCATGAAGGATGCAAAGAATGGCATAGAAGCTAAAATAGAAAATATGGTTTATTTCAAAGTAAATTAGAGAGAGAGTGAGAAGATTCACCTCCCCAAGGTAAGGAAGGGGGCCAAAGTCAGGGACTACCATAGCTCAAAGATCACATGGCCACACCAGAGTCTAGTAAGGCAATGGCAGTGGCAATGGCCTAGCAATGGTGGCTGGCCACTCCAGGTTGAATGCTTTTAACCTTTCCCTTTGATGGGGGAAGCTCATTGAGGGGACTGGGCGGTGGTCTGCTCTATGTCATTGTGGAATGGCAGGTAAGTACAGGTACTGGTGTTAGGTGATGGATAGCAGGCAGATGAGTGGGTTAGTCACGTGATTGCTACCAAGGTGGTGGGCTAGATGGGAGGAGACAAGGGGAGGGAATCTTCCTACAAGAGACTTGTCAGACATTCGCAATCCACAGACTCCTTGACAGAAAGATGGTTTATTATCTTTTCTATGGCTCTGTCCTAGTCTTGTATCTGATGGAGACTTTCCATGGGGGTGGAATAGGCTGCTGCTTGGCTTGGAGGAGAATGTCTGACCATTCCTAGAACCTGCCTATTGTAAATTTATCTTATCTGTGTCTAACTTGTGCTAGATTCAAAGCGTGTCAGGGTAAAGTCTAAGCAAAAATGGCCACGCCGAAGCAAAAAGACTACAACGAACCAAGTTTACTCTAGGTTTCTACAGATACCTCCTTTCAGGTCTTATCTATAGGATGCTGACAAAGGCATTGGGTAAATACCCAGAATGATAAAGAAGACACTTTCAGAGTCACCCCTAAGGGTGGACTAATACTCGCACAGTAGATGCTTGACAACAACATTGTCCAGTTTCCCTCTGGTTCACTCTGTTATTAAGCAGAATCTAGATGTTGGTGCTTCCCAGATATAATTGCTTATTACTGTATCCCTGAAAAGCCAGGGAAGAGATACTTTTTCAAAAATCTGACCACTTTGATATCAATGGTGACTTGTCCCAGTAGAGAATGTTAGTTCCCACTGCCAAATTGCAAAGACGCCCTCTTGAATTTCCAAAAATACCTCCTTGCTGAAGAGTTCTTTGCCTCAAAGAAGGGTGACAGGTCACAACAGCCACTGAGTAGAAGGCAGCAGACATTAGTCACACGGGGGAGAAGTTGCAGATAAATTTTAAGAGCTGCGGCAAACACAGGACCATATAGTATCCAGGGGCATTTTTGCTTTAGCAGATATATCTTGGGATCTTTGAAGGAATGGTTGCACTGCCAACTCGTCAATTAATCAACCCTCCCAAGGTCGCCAGGGACGTTGTGGATTGGGCTCGGGCAACAGGGGCCTGGAGGAACTGGCTTTAATTAAAGGATTTGTGCAGTAATGGAATCCTCAAATCCTTTGAGCAATGTTGCATGAACTGGTCCTTTCAATCCCTGTGTGCATTTTCCATGGCTGCAAAAAAGCAACAAATATCCTGACCAAGCACTTCAAGGGAGGGTGTTGTTAACCCATTTAGAAACCCCACTGAAGGACACACGATTGGGAAACAAGTCCAAGCAAATTTTAAAAAAAGGAAAAACAACAGCAACAACAAAATGGTACTCTGCAGCAACGGGAAGGATATGTATTCTCCAAATTCTTGTGATAAAGTCCCGATCTGGTCCTTACTACATGAAAGTAGAGTTGCTTTGTGGGACCTGAAGTAGTTGCCATTACCTGCACTTCAAACACTCACCAGCTATCTTCATTTGAATTATTACTTATAATTTGGATGGAATAATTGATGTATACAAGTTAACAGTCTTATAGTTTGTGAGGCCCACTAACTGAGGATTTTCTGGCAGAATTCTGCCCTTAGATGTTTTTTGATGTGCAGAATATTCTTGCAGGGTGTCTGTTGGCTTCTAAAAGATCAGCTACCCCCTTTTAACTAAGTGTGCGCTCTCTGGGCCCCCATACACAGCCTCAACTGTCTGGCTTCTGAAGGAATCTTTGAGTTTGTGACCCTGGTCAGACATTTCTCCAAAGTCATGCTCACCCCCTTTCTGTCATTTGGCACATGTGAAATTCACACCTCCTCCCCCCCGCCCCCACAACACACCTCATACTCTCAAGCCTGTCCCAAATTATGGGCTGCAGCACAGAAAATAGGGCCTAAGAATCATGTCAATTCCTAGTCACTAACAGAAAATTCATCCCACTGCTGATAGCTACACATCTTTTATCAAATACCACCACCAGGAACCTCAGAACCTGTGTGATATCACTCAATCTGCCAGATCTTTTCCAAGCACTATGATTTAACTTTCAGTCATCCACTTTTTATTAGGATCTGTTATGAGGCCATCTTTATGTGTCTTGAGAAATTACTGTTGAATTCTAATATATTGTCCACTGTTTCTTATCAAAGCAACTTGTAGGCTGGGTTACTCATAAAGCTTAGAATTGGGATAACAGTTTGCTTTCCTGATAACCGGAGATGTACAGTACATCTCTTAGTCTGCTCAAGCTGCTGTAAGAAAATATCAGAGTGGTGGCTAGAAAAACCAGACAATTACTTTTCACAGTTCTGAAGACGGGAAATCTGAGATCAGGATGTCAGCATGGTCGGTTTCTGGTGAGGGTTAACCGCCTGGCTTGCAGATGGCATCCTTCTCTCTATATCCTCACATGGCAGAGCGAGAGAAAGCTCTCTGGTGTCTTTTCTTGTAAGGACACTAGTCCTTTTGGATCAGGATCCTACCCTTGTGACTTTCTTTAACCAATTTCATTACTTTTATAAAGTCTCCACATTCCAATTCCGTCACACTGGAGGCTAATGTTTCAACATATCAATTTTGAGGGGGCACAATTTAGTCCATAGCAATAGATCCATAAAATTCATCCACTTTTCTTTCTCTCTAGATGATAGGAATATAATAGTAAATTTTGAGCCTAGTTCTACTTTAAACTTTAGTTTTTATTTATAATTTTTCCTCATCTCTTTACCAGGTCCACTTCAACACCAAGCCAGTACCCATAGCCCAAGATTCCAGGTTGGCCCCCACAGATGCGGGCTCCAGGCCAGCTCCCACAGTTCTAGGTTCCAGGTTTATCCCTGCAGACCCACACTTCAGGATCACTCCAGTGCCAAGTTAGCTTCCAAGACCCTCGGCACCAGGCCAGCAACATGACCCCAGGCTCTAGACTGGTCCCATATGAACCCAGGCTCTAAGCCTGCCCAAATGCCAAGCTGATACCCATGGCACTGGGCTCCAGCCTCACTCTCATGGACCCAAACTCCAGGCTTCCCCAGTGCCAAGTCAGCCTCTGCACCCCCAGGCTCTAGGCCAGTCTCTTCAAGCTCAGGCCTACCCCTGCAGGTTAAGACACAAGGTCTATCCCAGCATCAGATCAGCCTCCATTCATTCAGCTTCTGGATAGCCCCCTGGACTCAGGCTCTAGGCCCAACTTCTGGTTCCAGACATGGCTGTGTGAATCCAAACTTCAGGTTGACCCCCTCTGGACCCTGGCTTCAGGCTCATCTATGCTCTAGTCCAGGTACCAGACCAACCAGTCCAAGGACTCCAGCAACAAAGATGGCCCTACAGCAAAGATGGACTTCCTCTGCTGAAGTCAGTCTATAAAGGCTGACAAATCTGCCCACTTCTTCAAATGCACAGATACTAATGCAAGGCCACAAAGATCAAAACTGGTCAGAAAAATATGACACCACCAAAGGAACAAAATAATTCACCACATACTGTCTGATAAGGAATTCAAAATAACTGTCTTAAAAAAGTTCAGTGAACTAACAAGAGAATACAAATAGACAACTGGGCAAAATCAGAAAAATAATACATAAACAAAATGACAAGTTCAACCAAAAATAAAAATGAAAACCATAAAGATGAACCAAAAAAAAAAAAAAAAAATTATGGAGGTAGAGAACACAATTGCTGAACTGAAAAATTCCATAGAGAGCTTCACTAGCAGGCTTGATCAAGCAGGAGAAAGAATCAACAAGCTCAAAGATTTCATTTTACCCAATCAAAGAAAGAAATAGAAAAGAAAATTTAAAAAGTGAAAACGAATGCATATGGAATATATGGGACACCATCAAGTGAACCAATCAATATATGTGTTACAGCAATTCCACAGGACCAGAAAAATAGAAAGGTAAAGAAAGCTTATTTAAAGAAATAATGACTGAAAAACTTTCAAATCTGGAGAGGGAAATGAACATCCAGATTCATAAATCCCAAAGAACCTCAAATTTCTTAAAATGAAGAGATCGTCACTAAAACACATTAATTAAAATTTTAAGAACCAAAGACAAAGAGAAATTTGAAAACAACAAGAGAAAAGCAATGTATCATATACAAAGAAATTGTCATGAAATATCAGTAGATTTCTTAGTAGAAATCTTACAAGCCAGGGGAAAGTGAAACAATAAATTCAATGTGCTGAAATTTTTAAAAAATCAACAACAACCAAGAATACTATACCTAGGAAATCTATCTTTTAGAAATGACAGAGAAATAAAGACTTTCCCAGACAAATAAAAGCTGAGGGAAATCATCATCACTAGAACTATCTATCAAGCAACGGTAAAGGGAGTCCTACAGATTGAAGCAAATAATGCTAACAACATGAAAACATATGAAAGTATAAAACTTACTGTAAAGGCAGGAATATAGCCAAATTCAGAATACTGTAATACCACAAAGGTTATGTGTAAACCTCATCCTACTCTAGTATAAAAGTTAAAAGACAAATGCTATTATATATAACAAAAGTTATAGTTATTAAAAATAACTATAGCTACCACCTAACTCCAGTTAGGTTGGCCATATTCAATGACTAAAAAAACAACAAATGCTGGAGAAGTTGTGGGGAAAAGGGAACACTCCTACACTGTTGGTGTGAGTGTAAACTAGTACAACCTCTGTGGAAAACAGTTTGGCAATTGCTAAAAGATCTAAAAATTCACTTTCCATATGACCCCACAATCCTCCTACTGGGAATATACTCAGAGGAACACAACCTGCACACACACGTTTATTGCAGCATTATTCCCAATAGCAAAAACATGGAACCAACTGTGCTGCTCATCGAAAGAGGACTGGATTAAAAAAATGTGGTACATATACATGATGGAATATAGAAGGACAAAATTATGAACTTTGCAGCAACTTGGATGGACTTAGAGTCTATAATACTAAGTGATCTATCACAGAAACAAAGAACTGAGCACCACATGTTCACACTCATAAGCGGACCTTGAACAATTATCATAATACTATAAGAAAGAGATTGGCAATAGTGGGAAACTGCCAGGGGAGTGGGGGATGGGATTGTCAGTAGTGGGAAACTGCCAGGGGAAGAGGGAGTACACACCTCATCCGCAATGGTACCTGCATAATGAACATTTGTATACCTAGCCCTGAATGGTACTTCACATCTTTAAAATAAAAATTTTTTTTAAAGTTATGGTTATAATATCTTGTTAATGAATATGCAATCTAAAAATATATAAATTGCGACATTTGTAACATAAAATGTAGGGGAAAAGGAAGTTGAAGTATAAAGTTTTTGTATATGGTAAAAGACTAAAATAGACTGCTATAACTAAAAGATGTTTTATGTAAGCGTCACTGGGTAACCACAAAGCAAAAACCTGTAGTAGCTACACAAAGATGAAAAGAGTAGAATCAAAGCATGCTGCTATTTTTAAAAGTATTCACATCAGAAAACAAGACAGCAAGAGAGGAAGAAAAGAAGAAAGGAACTACAAAACAGTCAGAAACAATTAACAAAATAACAAAAGCACATTCTTACCTGTCAGTAATTACTTTATGGCTGGGTGCGGTGGCTCATGCTCATAATCCCAACATTTTGGAAGGACAAAGTGGGAGAATCACTTGCGAGCAGGAGTTCAAGACCAGCCTGGGCAACACAGTAAGACCTTATCTCTAAAAATAAAATAAAATCATAATAATTACTTTAAATGTAACTGGATTAAATTTCTCAATCACATTATATATAGTATGTGAATGGAATTAAAAAAAATAAGATCCAACTATTATTAGCCTACACAAGAGACTTACTTCAGTTTTAAGCACACCTGTAGGCTGAAAGTGAAGGAATGGGGAAAATGGTAATCATAAAAATGGTTATCAAAAAAGAGTAAAAATGGTTATAATTAAAATAAACAAATAAACTTTAAATCAAAAAGTGTCATAAGAGCCAAAGAAGGTCATTATATAATGACATAGGGATCAATTCATCAAGAGTATATAACAATTGTAAATATATATGCAACCAACATTTGAGTTTCCAAACTCATAAAGCAAATACTAATAGAACAGAAGGCAGAAATAGGCAGCAATACAATAATATTAGGGGGCTTCAATACCCCACTTTAAGCAATGAATAAATCATTAAGAGAAAAAATCAGTAAGAGAGGACTTGAACAACACTATCGAACAAACAGATCTAACAGACATGTAAGAACACTCCATCCAACAGCAGCAGGATACACATTCTTCTCCAGTGACCACAGAACATTCTTCTAGACAAAATACATGTTAGTTCACAAAATAAATTTAATAAATTTCTTAGTAAACTTAAGAAGATTGAAATTATATCGAGTATCTTAAGCCCTAAAGACTTCACCAAAAAAAAAAAAAAAAAAAAATACCCCTAGAACTAATAAACAAATCCAGTGGCATTACAATGATAATAGAACTTATACGACAAGTTCCATTATATATATATAAAATGGAATATCATTCATGTTTTTTTTTTTAAGAAACGCAAATTCCATCATTTGCAACAACATGGATAAACCTGGAGGACATTATGCTAAGTGAAATCAGCCAGGCACAGAAAGTGAGATCTCACTTGTATATGAAATCTAAATCAAACTCACAGAAGCAAAGAGTAAAATAATGTCAGGGACTGGAGGTTGGGAGAAGTGGAGAGATGTTGGTCTAAGTGTATAAAGCTTCAGGTATTTGAGATAAATAAGTTCTGGAGGTCTAATGTACAGTGTGGTAACTATAATTAATAATACTATGTGGTATATTTTAAACTTGCTAAAATAGTAGATCGTAAATGTTCTCTGTCACACATATACACAAAGGTAATTATATGAAGTGATGGATATGTTAACTATCTTGGTTGTGGTAATAATTTCACAATATACACTTTTATCAAAGCATCACTTTGAATACCTTAAATATATAAAATTTTTATTTGTAAATTTTGCCTCAATACAGATGGAAAAGAATGTCAAGGGGAGAAAAAGAAATTCTAGGGCTTGCTTGCTATCCTCTAATCTGTTGTGTTCTAGTAAAACAGTTTGAGTGGTTTTCTGTTACTAAGAACTCTATGTCAGACAGGATCTTAGCTTTAAACAATGGAAGCTGACTCTGATTGATTAAGCAGAAAATTCGTTGATATAAAGGATTTTGAATTACCTCCACTTTCAGCATAATAGAGGGAACATATATCCCCCTATTCCTCCCATCAAGTGTGATAAAAAACCCTGGACGTTGTATGAATAAATATAAGAAGTCACTGAAAGGTGAAAAAGAAGACAGACTGACTAGGAAGCTTGACATCCAAGGAATGACAAGGCAATAGGTTCGCTGGGTTTTACTTTTGCCCCATATATTCTAGTTTGGATACTGGAAAAACTGAAAATCCAGAAATGTCAAATGAGTGCAGATAAAATATCACCAGGAAAACTTGCTTTCTGTATTCAAATGACCATAACAGAGAAAGCCAAATGTAACCGAAAATTTTAGACAATAACTGCTCTAGCTAAACACCACACAAACAAAGAAAACCTATGGTCCCATCCTCGCCCTCCTAGCAAAGGCCAAAAATCCACTCTTGCTGGACTGTAGTGAGATGCCACCCCTTCCCTCTTGGGGTAATGTCAGAGAAGGTCAAGTTCAGAGCCAGGATGTGCATTGCCACCAGAACCAGGCAGTAATGACCACCTCTCTCTTGCAATATTATTGGAGACCACTGGGGAGATAGGATACTCACCTCCACCCAGCCATAATGGGCCACCCTTCCCCATACTTGCTGGGATTATATTAGAGGCAGTCTAGTGGAGAGTCAGGACTTTCACCAACAACCATCACTCAGTGGTGACAAGACCACATTGTCAGTGTCCCTTCCCCTCCCAGCCAGGTGTCAATAGAGGCTTAGTGGGAAACCTAAAACCTTACTTCACCCAGCAATTACATGGGACACTGGGGCATGGAGAAACACCTGGATTTTGACCCCAGTTGGCAATAATGAGATAATGTTCCCTCTTCACCTACCAGAGCAGTGCCAGAGGAGGACTCCCAAAACTCAATATTTAAATAGATCCAGAGTTTTATGATAAAAAAATCAAAATGTTGAGACTCCAATCAAACATCATTCATTGTATTGAAAATCAGGAAGAGCTTATAATACATAACAAAAGGCAATCAATATACATCAACACCGAGATGACAGGTGTTGGAATTATTATAATATAAGAAATTGAAAGCAAAAGTATTTCAATGAACAATTGTGAGCATGCTTGAAATAACTGTTTTAAAAGTCAAAGCAAAAAACAGAAACAAAAGCAAAAACAAAATGTCAGAAAATCTTAGCAAGGAAAAGACAATGAAGAGCCAAATAAAAATTGTAGAGCCAAAAAATATAACAGAAATTTTAAAAAATCTTAGTGAATGAACTTAACAACAGAATAGAGAGGACAGTGAAAATAGAAGTTATCCAATATGATAAAAGAGAAAAATTGACTAAAATAAATGAGCAGAGCTTCATGAATCTGTAGGACTATAATGAAAGATTTAATATTTAGGTCATGAGAGTCACTTGAAAAGAAGAAAAAAAAAAGATAGGAGGGTGAACAAAATCTTTACATAAATAATGGCTTAAAATTTTCCAAAATTGGCAAAAGACACAAACCCTAGAGTTAAGAAGGTGAGTGAACCACAAATAAGTTCACTCTAAGATATACTTTAGTAAACTTTTGAAAACTAAAGCAAAAAACAATTCTTGAAAGCAAGTCAGAGAGAAAAACACATTACCTACATTGGAAAAACAATTTAAAACAGTGAATTTTTTCACCAGAAAACATGAAGGCCAGAAGGAAGTGACAAATTTTTCAAATGTTAATGAAAGGAAAGAACTGTCAACCCAGAATTCCACGTCCAGCAAAAATAACTTTCAGGAATGAAGGGGCACTTAATACTTTCTCAGATTAAATAAAACTAAGAGAACTGGTCACTGGCAAACCTACCCTAAAAAGATGGCTAAAGGAAGTTATCTAAACAGAAAGGAAATGATAAAAGAAGAATTCTTAAAACATTAGAAGGAAGAACACCGTAAGAGCAAAATTATAGGTGAATACCATAGACTTTTCTTCCTCTTCTTATGCTTTCAAATTATATTTGAAGGTTGTTACAAAAATTGTAACCGTTATTATTTTGTTATTCCTCTCTCTCTTCCTCGTTCTTCCTTTTCCTTCTCCTTTTTCTCCTCATCCCCCTTCATCTCTTCCTCCGCCTTTTTCCTTCCCCCCCTCCATCTCTTCTGCTCCTTTGCTTCCTCTTTTTCTTTTTCTCTTTTATTCTCTCCCTTTCTCCCTCCTCTCCCTCCCTCCCTCTCCCTTCCCTTATTCCCTTTTCCTCTCGCTTTCTCTCTCTCTCTTTCATTCAGTGGAGACTGCAGACACTGAAAAGACAATAATGCAAACCATAGTATTTGATGCACATGGTGGTAGCTGCCATTTCTTTCTCTATTCAGGTCTGCACCATGGAGTTGGCCATTTTTCCCCAAAATTTTATCCTCAAGCTTATTCTCCAAAACACCAGTTGCATCTGTAGATATTCAATGACCTTCTTTTTAAACAATCTATTTAAATATTTATACATCTGCAGAATGTTACAAAGATAATACAGGGAGATTTGTATTATTGTATCCTTCACCCAGTTGTCCCCAATGGCTATATCTTAAATAACTATAGTAAAAACTAAAAAATTGATATTGGTAAAGGGGTGTGCATGATTTTATGTCATTTTATCATATGTGTAGATTCATGTATTCACCACCACAATCAAGACACCAAACTCTTCTGAGTTCTGCTTACTGCTGTATAGTCATTCCTTTCCTTTTACTCCAATCTGCCATTTCCAATTCCTGGCAACCACTGATCTGCTTTCCATTTCTACTATTTCATCATTATGATGATGTTTATACAAATGGCATCATACAGTATATGCTCTTTTAAGGCTGACTTTAATTTTTACTCTGTATAAGGCCCTTGAGATCCATCCTAGGTGTTGCATATAACAATACTTCACTCCTTTTTATTTCCAAGTGGTGTTTCATTGTTTGGATGTACCACAGTTTGTTTATCCATTTACCTGTTGAGGGACATTTTCATTGTTTGCAGTTTGGGACTTTTACAAATAATGCTGCTATGAACAATTATGTTCAGGCTTTTGTGCAGACATAGGCATTTATAACTCTAGGGTAAATGTCCAAGGATGCAATTGCTAGGTCATATCTAAGTGTATGTTTCATTTAAAAAATGTTTTTGAAACTGCCAAACTATTTTCTAGAGTAAATGTTCCATTTTTCATGCCCATCAACAATGCATAAGAAATCTAGCTTCTCTGCATCTTCCCCAGCATTTGGTCTTGTTACTGTCTTTTATTTTAGCTTTTCTAATATATCATACACACACACACACACACACACACACACACACACACACACACACACACACACACACACACATATAGTGATAACTAACTTAACATGGTCTTAATTTGCATTTCTCTAATAGCTAGTGATGTTTAACGTTTTTTCATGTATTTATTTGCCATCTGTACATTCTCTTCATGATTTTTAATCATTTATCTAATTGGATTGATTGGTTTTCATTACATATTGAGTTTTGAGAGTTCTTTTTTTTTTTTTTTTGAGTTGGAGTCTCATTCTGTCACCCAGGCTGGAGTGCAGTGCACGATCACAGCCACTGAAGCCTCGACCTGCTGGAGAGTCCTTTAGAAAAATCAGACTTTTGTCAGATATGTGATTTGCAAATATTTTATCCTAGTCAGTAGCTTGTCTTTCACCTCTTAACAGTATTTTGCAGAGCAAAAGTTTTTAATTTTGATGAAGTTCAATTTATCTATTTTTTGTGTTGTGGTGACATGTCTAAGAACTCTTCACTAAGTCCTAGGAATCAAACATTTTTTCCTAAAATGTTTTCTAAAAGTGTTGCAGTTTTACGTTTAAGTAAAATTGCATGATCCATATGAATTAATTGTGTAAAGTTGTGAGGTTTAAGTTAATTTCTTTCTTTTTTTTTGCCTATGGGTATCTAATTGCCCCACTACAGTTTTTAAAAAGATTATACAGCCTCCATTAAATTGCTTTTGTACTTTTGTCAAAAATCAAATTGACGTGTATAGAGTTGTTCATAGTATTCCCTTGTTGTCTTTTTGATGACTGCAAGATCTGTAGCAATATATCATGTTTCATTACTGACATTATTAATTTGTGTCTTCTCTTTTTTCTTTGTCATCCTTCTAGAGATTTGTTCATTTTATTTAACTTTTCAAACAAGTAGATTTTTGTTTCATTGATTTTCTTAACTGTTTTTGGTTTTGTTTTCAATTTCATTGACTTCAATTCTTTTTTTCCCTTCCACTTGCTTTGATTTATTTTGGTTCTTTGTTGTTGTTGTTGTTGTTGTATTAGTTTCTTGGAGTAGGAGCTTAGGTTATTAAGTTGAGGCTTTTTCTCTGTTCTAACATACACATTTAGTGTTGTCAATTTCTCTCTCAGCACTGATTTAGCTGTGTCCCACAGATTTTGTTTAACATATGAAGAAATGTGTGTTAAAATCCTAACTCTTAGTCCCTTAGAAGTGACGGTATTTGGAGATAGGGTCTTTAAAGAGGAAATAAAGTTATACCTAAGTTATTAGGGTAGGCCTTAATCCAATATGATGGATATACTTATGAGTGTAAGAAGAGACTATTAGGACACACACAAGTACAGAGGGAAGACCATGTAAAGACAGATATCTATAAGCAAAAAAGAAAGGCTGCAAAAGAAATCATGCCAACACCTTGACTTCAGATTCCTAGCCTCCAAAATGTGAAAAAAACAAATTTCTGTTGTTTAGGCTGCCTGGTTTCCGGTATCTTGTTACAGCAGTCCTAGCAAATTAGTATAACAGTGTTTTGAAATTTTATCTTTCTACTATTGACTTCTAGTTTGATTTCACTGTAGTCAGAGAATATGCTCTATGATTTCAATTATTTTAAACGGTTGAGTTTTTTTTTATGGTCCAGATTATGGTCTACCATGGCATCTGTTCTATGGGTACTTGAAAATAATATGTGTTCTGCTGGTTTTGGGTAAAATGTTCTATAAATATTGATTAGCCCCCATGGCTTGGTGGTATCGTTGAGTTCTTTTAAAAACTTGCTAATTTTCTGTTTTATTCTTTTTTTTTTTGAGTTGGAGTCTCACTCTGTCACCCAGACTGGAGTGCAGTGGCCACTCCCAGCCACTGCAGCCTCGACCTGCTGGGCTCCAGCGATCGTTCTGCCTCAGCCTTCCGAGTAGCTGGAAGTACAGGTGCATGCTACCATGCCCAGCTCGTTTTGATTTATTGTAGAAATGAGGTCTCATTCCACTCACTGCAGCCTCCCAGAGGCACGGGATTACAGGCTGAGCTACCAAGCCCGCCTTGTTCATTCTTATCAATTGTTAAGAGAGATGTGTTGGAGTCTCCAACTATAATTATAGATTTGTTTATTTCTTTCTTCAGTTTTACCAGTTCAATATATCAGTATCATATTTTTTCAGCTTTGTTGTTTGGTACATACACATTTAGGAATGCTATATATTATTGGTGGACTAACACTTTTACTATTATGAAATATCCTTCTCTGTCGTTGGAAAATTTTCTTGCCCTGAAGTATATACTTCATCTGATATTAAATAGCCATTCCTGTATCCTTTTGATTTTCTTGTGTATAGTTAGATATATACAATATATTGGGTGGCCATGAGTATGCCACTGCACTCCAGCCTGGACTATGGAGTGAGACTACAACTCAAAAATAGATAGATAGATAGATAGATAGATAGATAGATAGATAGATAGATAGATAGATAGATATAGATATAGATATATACACACAAAATATATATCATATAGTTCTGCCATTTTATTAATTCACTCATTCTTCATCATGTAATTGGTGTGTTTGAAATATTCACATTTAATATAATTATTGACATTTTAAGGCTTAAGTCTGCCATTTGATATTTTGTTTTGGGCCGGGCTCGGTGGCTCAGCCTATAATCCCGCACCTTTGGGAGGTCTGAGGTGAGTGGATTGCCTGAGCCCACGGGTTCGAGACCCACCTGGGCAGCGAGACCTCATCTCTACAATAAATAAAAAAAAAATCAGCCGGGCGTGGTAGCGCATGCCTGTAATTCTGGCTACTTGGAAGGTTGAGACGGAAGGATTGCCGGAGCCCAGTAGGTCAAGGCTGCGGTGGCCGGGAGCGGCCACTGTACTCCAGTCTGGGTGACAGAGTGAGACTCCAACTCAAAAAAAAAAAAAAGATATTTTGTTTTGTATTTGTTTTCTATGTTTTTTCTTTATTTGATTTTTTTCTACCTTCCTGCATACTACTTAAAAGTTTTTATAATTTCATATTTATTTATTTATAATATTTTGAGTGTATCTTTTGTGTAGCTTTTGTTGTTGTTGTTGCTTTAGATACCACATTATACAAATATAACTTATCAAAATGTCCTGGTGTCGACATTCTACCAGTTGAGTCAAGTATACAGTTCTTACCTGCCTTTATGTCACTTTACCTTCCCACATGTGGTACCTTTTGTTTGACCAAGCTAAGGTTACATGTCTGTGTCCTAGCTGCAAGAAAGGCCAGGAAAGCAAACATCTGTCTTTTCAGTGCCTAAGATGAAAGGCAGTCTTTGTCCTACATCAGTACTCACACATGAGAAATGCCCCCAAATAAACAAAAGGTGAGTTCAGATGCCATGTGATCAAAATAAATGGCCAATGCTCATCACAAACCCGAAAGAGAAGGCCCTCCTCCTGCGTCTTCCTACCTCCAGCCACCTCTTTATCCTCCACATGTGATCTTTACGTATTTCACTTTACCTCATAGAATCTTAATCTTCAGGGCCAAGGAAAACTCCTTAGCTTAGCACACAAGTGCTTTATGATTTGGTCCCTACTGACCTTCCAGCAGCATTATTCTCCTCACCACCCCCATTCCTCTGCTCATTACATGCACCTCCTAGACTCGAGTTAAATAGCCACACTATATGTCGTTAGAGCTCCTGCAAATGGTTTTGGCTCTTCCCATAGGCTGCTTCCTGGGCCTAGAGCTTTCCCTCAGGGTCAGGTGACTCTAATCCCTACTGAAAATGCAGTTGGTCACACCAGTCCCCAGCTTTCCTTGTGAGATTTATCTGTGTTTTACCTTTGGATTCTAGCAACCCTCCCCCCAACCATAACAAATCTTGTTTTCAATGTAAGCCAGTTGTAAATGGGTATCTGATTCTCACACCCAACTATTCCTGGGCTCAGACAAAGTTCAACAAGATGCCTGGTACATATACATACTGTTGCTCAAAAGATGGTGTTGGTCACTGATAGGTCCCCTGGAAGTACTCCTCAAGCCTCTCACTCAGCCATCCTTTTTCTGGTTAAATGTCACTTCCCCAGAGAAGCCTTTTTTAACCTGACAGTCCAAATAATGTCTCTCTAAGTCCCCTCTGGTTCCCTTCTCGAGTCCTAACCACGATGTGTAATTGTACCTTCATTAGGGACTGTCTTCCACACTGGCCAAGGTTCTCCAGAAAGAAACAGCATGTTTTTGCTCAACTTCACATACCTTAGCAACACACAACACAAGATACATAGTAGGTCTCAGTAAATGAGACCTGAAGGAATGATCTGCAACATCAGTCATTCCCCACATACCAGCAGCCTTCTCAGGTGACATGTGTAATGGTATGCGCACGTGAAGGCCAGTCTCTTAATCATAATGGGTCTTCTGCATCTCCCTCCTTGCTTCACCCAGCAGACTCCCAAAAAGGAAAGAGCTGGTTATGACCTCCCCTCTCCACTTATTCCATATTCTAATGGAGAAGAGAGGACCTAGGGAGTAGGAGGACAGGCAAGGAGGCAGCTCCTATAGACACATCCTCCCTGGAAGGGACCTGGCTGGCATCTGTGCTCAGTGATGATTTGGCAGCTCCTGTGATCACGCCCGGATGCCAGACAATGAATTCTTGATGACTTGTGGTCATGAACTTCATGCCATTGTCAAAACACTCATCCTCTGTCCTCCAGAGTTCAAAATACCAGTGTTTTGTTGTTGTTGTTGTTGACTTCCATCATTTTAAATTGGTCACATAAGGAGCTCACTCCAGTGGCTGTTGTTTTTAAGTAGGTGGAAGATGCCTTTGAGCTGAGACCTCTCTCTGGCCAGTTGCTGCCCAGAACAAATGTTAGGATCAAATAATCACCCTCTGGAAATAGCAGCCTAAATGGGAAATGCTGACAACATCTAACCTGAGCGGCACAAAGGGCATCAATAGAACATCTAAAATAAATGAATACAGCAAAAAGAACGAAATTCCTGAGGTATGGAATTCCTTAACACAGCACAACCACAAGCCCTCTGTGAGCAGACAAGGGAGAGGAAAGGAGACACCCCGGCATGCAGTGGGAACACCTTTGCTGACCTTTGCAAAGCATTGTGTTCTGCCGGCATTGTTCTCAGGAGCAAAGCTGGCTCTGTAATGCGGTCTGGTCATGGAGAAGTGTCAGAAGCCACCCCCCTCCGCCCCTTGACTCTACAGCAGCACGGAGAGTACAGCAGCTACAACCACCAGGCTGCGCCTCTCAACCCACAGCGAACAGCGCTCATGCTCAAGAGAGTTTGCATTTCTAGAGTTTTTCTTTTTCAAAGTTCTTCTTTATAACAAATTTCTTTTAATAGCTAATTATGGAATCAGTAGATGTGGCTTTGATATTATGAAAAGTAACATGAATTATATTATTTTATTTGTTGTTATTTTTTATTTTAGATGCAAGGAGTGCACGTGCAGGTTTGCAAAGTTCTTTCTGAAAGAGACATGTCAGGTATTTAACACTCTACAAGGTGGGGACTCGAAAAACCCAAAATTTATTTATTAAAAAACTGTGTATTTATTCTTACATGCTTAAACTTCAGTCCCCTTCAAAAAACTCTCTGTTTGATGCAATGCACCTATCGAGATGCTTTTTCCAGTACTCAAAACAGTTGTTGAACTTGTCAATTTGGATGCTTTATAGTGCTGTGAACGTTTTCTGTTTCTCCTCTTCCACATTGGCAACATGTTTCCCTTTGAGGACTTTTATCATCCATGGAAACAAAAAAATGTTACTGGTGGTGAGATTGGGTGAATAGGGAGGGTGGGGCACAGGGGGTCATGCTGTTTTTGCTCTAAAAGTGCTGAACACTCAGCATGGTGTGGGCAGGTGTGTTGCCATGGTAGAAGAAGCAGTCGCCTGTTTGCCACAACTAGGGATGTTTCTTCTACAAATCGTGATGCAGCCATCTCAAACTTCCAAATAAAAACTTTGGTTGACTGTTTGATCCAGAGGAACAAATTCTGGGTATACTACATGAGTCCCACCCTCCAAAAGATAATTCCAGGTTTTTGGGAGTCCTCCTCATATTTGTGTAGGTAAGAACACTAGCAACAAATACATGGCTTATTCAGGTCTAGAGTTCAGCCTTTCTTATTCCTGAAAGTAGATGGAAGTTTATACAATAATGATGATCACAATAGTAGTGATGACTGACATTTATTAAGAGCTCATCGTGTGATGAGTCTGCAGTATTTCTATGCACATTATCCCATTCCATCAAGTAGGCACTATCATCATCCACATTGTAAAAGCAAAGACACTCAAGCCCAGAGAGGTGAAGTAACCTGTCCAAGATCACACAGCTAGCCAGGGGCAGAAGTGAAATTTGAATCAGGTCAGATTCCATAGTCAGAACTCTCAACTCCAAGACATGAGGCCTTGGCAAGTGTTCAGCGTTAGCAGAAAGAGGAACGTTATCTGACTTTTGTATTTTGTTTTAGTTACTCATTTTCCTATTCTAAAAGTGATTTAGTTACATGATTTATAAATTAAGGTAGGTTCACTCAATGGTCTCTTTCAGCAAAATGTGGAAGTTATAGAAAGGTGTGCCTAATAAACATTTACATATGAAAGCAGGATACAAAATTGTAAATACACTAGAATTACAATGTTATAAAATAAGCAAGAGCTAAAAAAAAAACTATAAAGAAACACACAAGATAATATCAGCAGTTATATTAGAGTGGTAGGATTATGTGAGATTATGTGCTTTTTTAAATGTTCTGTATTTCTAATTTATCTGAGGTTTACTTAGAAAAAAATAATTTAAAACTATGTGAAAAACTTTCCCAAAATATAGCTTAATTTATAGCTTTGAATCTCTGGCATTTTGAGAACCCAGAGAACAAATGATGTTAGAACAAGCAAAAAAGGTAAAAAAAAAAAAAAGCTTACATTTTTAATTTTTTGGTATCAAAACTTCAAGGAATTTGTCTTGCTCACATTAGTAAAAATTTGTCCCCACTATCCCCCCAAAGAAAGAAAGAGGAAATGTTGCACAGCAAAACCATTAAATTTCATTGCTTTGTTTGGGAACTATTAAGTCCACAAACACCAATCTTCCTGGGTAATTAAAACAGTGTAAATGTCACTATTCCAATCCTTGACATTCGGTTTGGGTCCTGACAAGGCATGAGATGCATTAACCAGCCTCCCGGTTGTGAGCGCAGGTGTTAATAATCCGGACACAAGGCTGTAATATTCCTCCAGATATCTGAAAAGATCTCAGATATGTTCCTTCTATACTTCACCACTCGCTGCCTTGGGACATCTCTTCTATGGTTGTGACATCTCTTCTATGGTTACTCTGTACTGTGTACTTGTCTTGACTCATCTAAACATCCATGAGTATGGGTCTGACCTTGCCATAGACTTGGCATCCGAGGGCACTGATTGTGTTCTATTTCTTAGTAACATAATGGCAGATACACCCAAGGTCAGTTGTATTTGAATAATCAAAATAACAATAATAATAACAACCATTAAGTTGATCACGTGCTATGCACCTGGTGCTGTGCATCATGCTTACTGGACATTAATTTAAGTAGCTTATTTAACTTTTGTATTTTTAGTTATTCATTTCCCTTTGCTAAACATGGTTAGTTACATGATTTAGAAATTAAGGTATGTTCACTCAATGGACTCTTCCAGCAAAATGTGGAAGTGACAGAAAGGTGTGCCCGATAAAACACACCTGTAGAAGCAGTGTGGACAGGGGATGGAACATGACGCCAGTTAGCCTGAGTTCCAAGTGCCCACTAACTCTGTCACCTCTGACAAATTTCTTAGCCTCTCATTTTCTTAGTTGCCTCCTCGGTAAAATGAAGAAATGACACTTCTTAGGGCTATTGCAAAACTAAACGAGTTGGTATAGACAGTGTGCTTGCATACGGTAGGCACTCAATATCAGCGTAGGCTGGGCACAGCAGCTCATGCTTCTAATCCCAGCACTTTGGGAGGTTGAAGCAGGAGGATCCCTGGAGGCCAGGAGTTCAAGATCAGCCTGGACAACATAGCAATATCCTGTCTCTACAGTTTTTAAAAAATTAGTGTGTGATGTGCACCTGTAGTCCTAGCTACTCGGGAGGCTGAGATAGAAGGATCACTTGAGCCCAGGAGTCCAAGGCTGCAGTGAGCTATGATTGTGCCACTACACTCCAGTCTGGGCAGCAGAATGCGACTCTGTCTCGAAATAATAACAATAATATCTGTGTATCAGTCTTATTGCTCGTTCTTACATTCTTCGTTCATTATGATGTCTGTTTTCACAATTCTTGCCTCTCTGCCCTAATGTCTCCCATTGATTTCCCTATCTCAATAGATGGCACCGCCCTCCCCCTAATTATCCATGTCAGAATTCATGGTATCCTTCTTTTTTCACTGATAAATAATAATTGCATGTATGGATACATAGTGATGACTTGATGCATAAAATGTATAGTGGTCAGGGTAATTAGCACGTCCACCAACTCAAAACATTTGTCATTTCCTTGTGTTAGAAACATTCAATATCAAAGTATTCTCGGTGTCTTCCTTTGTCCTTCTCCAAATTCAGCCACGTAGCAAGTTCTGTCATCTCCAGAATGCCCTGAATTGTCCCACTGGATTCCACTGCGGGAAGTAGCCCACTGTGATAGCCCTACCTGGGTGAGCAGGGAGCCTTTCTCCACCACCTCTTAGATATGTGACAGTGGGCGAGGGACCTGAGCTCTTATTTAGTATATTAATAGAATCTACATCATAGGGTTGCTGTAAGGATTAAATAATAAAATCCACATAAAGCACTTTTAAAAATGCCTGAACATAGAAGCCCGTCAGGCAGTGTTAGCTATTCTTGTTGTCGTTGTTGTTATAACCATAGGGTCCATGCCAGTCCAAGCCAGGTCAGTTCTCACCTGGGCTCAGGCTGCAGTCTCTGAGTCACCCTCCCCTCTCAATCTCTTCACCACACAATAGCCAAAGAGGTCTTGTAAACAGAAGCAAATGCCTTCACGGCTAAGGGTCTTTCAATAACTTCACACTTGGATAAAAAATCCAAACCCTAGGTCCTGGTCAAGGAATCTTTATGCGAGGTGACCCTGTCTACTCTGAACTCCATTTAAACTGCTGTCTTCCTCTCTCTATAATCCAGGGGTGCCCGCTACTTTTTAGTTCCTCGAATGTGCCAAACTAACCGGCTGCCTCAGGGCCTTTGCATTTGCTCTTACCTCTGTCCCCAGAACATTCATTCTGGCCCTTTTTTGTCATTTCAGGTTTCCACAGCCCATTCTCTCTTCTGCCAGGATCTCTTGGGGGGGCGGATATGATCTCCAAGTGGGGTTTGCCTCTCTCTCCTCACTCCCCCAACTACTTCACCCTAGAGTCAGTTTTTTGTGGCCACATTTGACAATATCTTGTTTATCAGTCCACTGACTTATCTTCCGTCCTGCCCAACTAGCATATGGCTTATTTCAGCTGTAAGGGTGGCACAATGGCGCATCCCACCTCTCCATGGAGGTGTGCTGCGTTATGCTGTAAGAAGAGAAAGCGGGCTGGAATCCACTGGCAAAGTCATCTTTGGAAAGACAGGTTGGCTCCCACCGCCCCCGCCCCGCGGGTCTCAGCATCTCGCGTGGGTCCAGGGCCCGCAGGCATCCGCCAAGCGCCCTGCCTGCCGCCCAGACGCCCAGGAGGAAGGTCAGCCCCACCCAGAAGCTGGTGGAGGAGAAGCCATTGGGGAGGTCGAGCGGTGGTCGGCTACACCTGCTGCTGCAAAAGTAGAAGCCAAGCCTAAAAAGGCGGCAGGAAAGGATACATCTTCAGACCAAATTAAAAAAAAAAAAAAAAAAATGCAAGCAAGGCCGGGTGCGGTGGCTCACGCCTATCACCCCAGCACTTTGAGAGGTCCAGGTGAGAGGATTGCCTGAGCTCACAGGTTCGAGACCAGCCCGGGCAACTTGGCGAGACCTCATCTCCACGAAATCAAGAAAAATTGGCCGGGCGTGGTGGCGTACGCCTGTAGTTCCAGCTGCTCGGAAAGCTGAGGTGGAAGGATCACCTAAGCCCCGCAGGTCGAGGCTGCGGTGGCCATGACCTTGCCACTGCACTCCAGCCTGGGTAACAAAGTGAGACTCTGACTCAAAAAAACAAAACAAAACAAAACAAAACAAAAGTGCGAGCGAAAGGGAAAAGGGGAGCAACGAGAAACAGGCTGAAGGGGCTAGCCAAGAAACCAAAGAGTTCCCTGAGAAAACCAAGAAGCTAAAACCAAGGAGAACCCAGCCTCCTATGAAGGGGGAGAGAGGCCAAGTCTGAATAATTATCACATACTGCATCTTAACCGTGGGCGGTGTCTCCCTTTTTGTACAATCCAGAGGAATATTTTCATCAACTCTTTTGTAAATGCAAGTTTTTTAGTAGCTCTGTTATGGTCCAAGTAACACTCAGCTGCTCATCCTTGATACTGATAAATCAAAGGGGCAGGGAACTGGTAGAAGGAAGTTTATTTCTGAGTTCGAATCCAGGGAGCAGAGCTGGACTCCAGGTCTTTCTTAAATGGTTCTGCTCAACCTCCAGGCTTTTACAGTTCACTTTTATAAGTTCAGAGTTGTTAGTACCCATACATTAGCCACGTGACCAGCAGAGCATTGTATAGAACTTGAGTTTCAGCCACATTTATTGATAGTGACATTTTTTGGTGCAGACTTCCTGGTGCCAGGAATCACAGGTATCTCATAGCTTTTATCAGTTGGGCTCGGCAGAAGCATTAATCAAGTTTGCAGTAAAGGGAGTTTACCAGGCCTAAGACATCATGCGTTACCCAAGAGTTATACAAATCACAAGACTTACAACCACATTGACATTATATAATTTATGAACACTCGGAAAAAAGGGAGTAAATGGGGATTTGCATCTTTCAGTTGATTGGGCATAGTCTGCAGGGAAGTCAAGGATCCCCTGAAGCTACTTACTGGGAATGCACAGGAGATAAGGGGACTCCCAGTAATGTGCTCAGAAATGTGCAGGAGCGCTTGAACCCTTGCTATGCCCTTCTCTAGGGGCTGTGGCAATATGGATGGATATGAGCGGGTCTCTGTATCAGCTTTAGAAACATTTTTAAGAAGGAGGGAATCCCACCTCATCCCATTTTATAAGTGTAAATACTTTTTTTTAAAGAGGTGAAATCACTTGCTGGTTGTTTATTTTTTGGTACAACCAGAAAATAGTGCGGCATATTGAATTATGGGAATCTTTGACTGTCTTGGGTGTCACCTCAACGTTCTATAGATAGGGGTTAGTTTTTATATCTCATAATGCAAAGTATACTAAGTGGCAATATAGATCACAGTCCTGCATTTAATGTCTTGAACATTTAAAATTACTTCTATTCCATGTAGATTTTTAGTAGAATTGTTTCCTAACGACAACCATTCCTTGATCATGGCACTCTCTGTTGGATTATGTGCACTCTGTAACATCTTTGGTCGTGGTAGTCCTATTTTCATAATAACTTAATTAATGTGCTGTGAAAGATTGAAAAATTGAATATGTTGTATATATATCATAAATTGTACATTGGTGGGTTGTGTGTCACAGCTTATCAACATTTGAAGGTACTGATACTTGATATTCTCTTAAGGAAAATTTGCCTCCAAACTTTAAACTGGAATAAGTTTTTTAAAATAACGATATAAGGCTTTTTAGTTTTTCAGTACGTATGTTAAGAATAGTGTACAAATTGAAATGTCTGTGTGCTGATTCTCAACACAACCAAAAAACTCAATTGTGAAAGACTGTTTAAAAAAAAGAAAAGAAAAGAAAAGAGTATCCCAGAGAGCCCCGTGAGAGTAGTGGCTATCCAGGAGGGTAACCTGATATTAACAAAAGGAGAGAGAACAAGTGACTTTGTCTGGTTAATGCTGTTCTCACAGCACTAGAGCAATGCCTGGCACATAGTAAGTGCTCAGTGAATGCTTGCTGAGTCAAGGAACAAATGCTTTCTGATGTAAGAATATCATCTTTATTATACAGATGAAAAAAAATGAGGCTCAGTAAACGGCTCAGGGAGAAACCGAGGTCTACGTGTCTCCAGCATGTTTCTTAACAAATTATATACCCCACCCATTCCCTTTCCAGTGTGGACTCCTGAATCAATGAATAAAGGATTAAAGACTGAATGATTATATTTCCTATCCTAGGGAAGTTATTCTAATACCACTGATTAACCGTTGGATTCTATCAAGTCTTTCCATTTCCTTTCGAGATTCTTTTTCCCCAAACTTTTTAGTACTGATTTTTAACACTGATAGGTACCAAGCATCCTTTGTTAAGAATACCTAAAACTACTGTTTCTGGGTCAAAGTTCCAAGAATGGCTCAGCATGGCTCTCAATAGACTCCAGCCAAGGACCTCCATAGCAGAAAGCCCCTAAAGACTCCTTTCAGAATGCTTTTTTTTAACGTTATTTTATTATTAAGTTGTGGGGTACACATCAGGATTAGGTACATAAGTAACCCACACGCAGGTGAAGTTCAGGCCTCCAACTGGTCCTTACCTCCCCCGGTTTAGGACCAGGTACCCCTTGTATCCTTGTGCCCTCCACCCCCACCCCTGGCAATGACTCGCGGCTGCTGATTCCTCCTTTATGCTACTGTGATAAATGTGTGGGTCCCACTTATGAGTGAGAACATGTGGTATTCGGCTGTCTGTTTCTGTGATAGATCACTAAGTTTTTGATGTGGACCAACTCCTGGTCTGAGCCCGTGTAGAACGGGGTAGCTGGGCCATGATTCAGAACAAAGTGCCAGTCCACTGATGACCAGTTCCACCTCTGACACCCTACGACTGGGTCATCCTGCTCATGACCCAAAGGGTTTGGAGGGGTCTTTGAGCAGAACAGTGGAAACTTAGTTTTGACCTCCAATCCAAGTATTTGATATAACACTAAGATAGATGAAATCACAGCTCATTTAATATAGGGCAGACCAATGTAGTTCTGTGAGGCAAAGAGATCATTCAAATGGGAAAAAGATTTTTTCCAACACAGTTTTTATTTTTCTGGCAAGTCTTTCCACTAAATGTGACTTTAGTAAGGAGAATAACTCCATAGCATATTTAATACCACTCTAGCAAAGCATTATGTAGATTATTACTTCCAGTGGCCTTCACTTCTATTTATGTTTCTGAGAAATTCAAGTTTATCACATAAGGCAAAGAAGACCAATCTCAAGTAGATCTTATTTTAAGGAGAAGTCTCATGGCTACAAGTAACAGAAAGTCCGTTGTGGCTTGTCTAAGCCATAAGAAACCAGATGCTCTTCCTGGAAAGAGTTCAGAGTTAAAGTGTAGTTTGGAGTTGGTTATTTAGAGGTTTGAAGATGTCATCAAGGATCCAGGCTACTTATCAGCAAGCAAGCAAGAAAGAAAATAAAGACATTGTGCTGAGCAAGAAGATCTGTACATACAATAGTTCATTCATATTGTATGATTCTGTTAATATGAGGTTCTAGAACAGGCAAAACTAATATATAGTGATAGAAATTAGATCAGTTATTTTCTGGGACAAGAGAGAGTGAGGAATGAGTTGCAAAAGGGCACCAAGTTAATTTCTGTGGTGATGAAAATTTTCTATTTGATGGAATTTGGATTACGCAGGTGGATAAATCCTTCAAAACTCCATTGGGCAATACAGTCGAGTTTTGTATGTTTCACTTACACCATTTTCATCTAATAAGGAAAAAATGTGAATCAATATTGAGTCAGTTAGTGCCAGTTAATGCCTAACGTGTTTAGGAACGAAGTTCATTTCTGCATGTTTGAAAATGTACATAATAGGAAAAAAGGAGCCAGCGTGGTAGCTTACACCTATAATCCCAGCACTTTGGGAGCCTGAGGCAGGAGGATTGCTTGAGCCCAGGAGTTCGAGACCAGCCTGGCAACATAGCCAGGCCTTGCCTCTACAGAAAAAATAATAACAGCAATAAAAAACAAAAAATAGCCAGATGTGGTGGTGCCTGCCTGTAGTCACAGCTACTCGGGAGGCCGAGGTGAATGGATCGCCTGAGCCCCAGGAGGTTGAGGCTGCAGTGAGTGGTGATTGTGCTACTGCACCCCAGCCTGGGCAACAGAGTGGGACACCAACACAAAATAAGAAAAGAAAAAGAAAGAGGAAATAAATTTTTTTAATGAAGCCTAATGACAATAATGCATACACCCACCTTTAGGATGAAATGACATAAGAAAATATTAAGTTTGGAATGGGATTATATTAATTTATTAAATTATCTCACTTTAATAAGAAGGGCAGATTGAGAAGATACAGGTGTCATCAATTAAATTTTTTTAATAAGAAAATGTAACAATTCGAGGTGCCCCTGAGCTTCCTGGCACATCTCTGTGGTGGAGGTGAGCTCTCAAATTAGGCTAATTAAGCCAAGTTGAAAAGACTGCATTACCAACTATTCATACCTTTTTGCAACCTCTTGACTAGCAAGAATGTTTTAATGAATGCCTCAGAGCCTGACCTTCTGTAAGTCCATCGTCTTCCTAGGTTGGTAGTTTTTTTTCCCCAACAAGAATCTTCCCTGCTCAGCTTCCTGCCTCTGGAAAGAAGCTGCACCAAAAAAATTCTTATTTAAAAGAGCTAACGACGTTGTTTGAGCCATCAAGTGAGAGGCGAAGATGAACCAGAATTATATGAATTAAATTTCCCCTCAAGTCCCATAGAAATCCAATAAATAAATTAAATGCATGTGGATTTAAAAATTAAAGGCCGAGAAGGCTTGAGGCAAAGTGTATTTGACATTTGAAATAATAGAAACTTGAGAGGAGGCGTGTAGCAAGATGTGCACTTACCTGGTATAACAGGAACCCATGGTCACCACATCTGCCTGGCTCTGTGTTTACGAAGCATAATGGCATTGCAGGGAAATTCAGTAAAACTCTCTGGGAGCCAGGTGTGACTCGAGTACCGTCATTTTGAGGTCAATGTCAGCAGGCTCCAGTTCATTTCCCAACCCAGGAGAGCTGTGACTGCGGCAGTCCCTCGTTTCTTCAATGACCCTTCCCTTTTGGTAGAGTTTGTCAATAGCTCCAAAGTAAGCCTGCAAAAGGATCTGCTTTTCCCTGGCAATATGTTGCAAGAGGCCAAAAGCTGTTTTCTCATTTTGACCCAGTAGTTCCACTTTGGGGAATTTAGCCTGAGTAAGAATGTGAAATGTGGCCAATGCTGTACGTACCAGGATACTTGATCACAGTGTTATTTAAGAGAGCAAAAGTGTTCAAGCAGTCTTATGTCCTACAGTAGGAGATCGGATAAATAATTGTTTCAGAGGCTGTTTAACTGTTATAGTAATTACGACAATAGATGTGAATTTCAGACCTAGCTTAGCCACTTGCTGACTTTGGCACCCTGGGCCAGTTACAAATATGCCTTGCTAGGCCTCTGCTTTCTCCTCTGTAAAACAGAAATGACAACAACACCTCACATTGGAAGGATGGAGTAACCAGTGCTTGAAACACTCACTCTAACTAACTACTATTATCACACTTGTGATTATATATTGTACATATGTATATAGTCTATTATATAGCCACTAAAAATTACACGTTTAAAGAATATTTAATAGCATAAAATGCTTATAATATCTTATTAAGGAAAAGAAAAAGAGTACAAAACTGAACATAAAATTTAACTTGGTTTTATTAAAATAGACATTTATGAACACCAGAAAAAGAAAAAAACAACTAGAGGACACATCAACAAAATATTGATAAGGATTATTATGTCTGAGAGGGAGAAGACAGATGATCTTAGTTCTGTCCTTTATGCCTTCCTCTATTTTCAAAATTATCAACCTGCATCATGTACTACTTTGTGTGAGTTCTTCTTAAATAATATGAAATAATTTATTTTAACTAAGATGAATATAAAGAAAAGAGACCCATTATCTGACCACTCAGAAAACTCTGTTGGAATTTTTTTTTCTTAAGTAACATATGAATATGACTAGAAAATTTGGAGACATACAAAACAAATAGTGGAACTTTCCATCTGCTTAAACCCCGTCCATCGCCTCAAAGGTAAATACTATTCATAGTTTCCTTGGGGAGGGGCAGGAGAAGCATATCAGTATCTACTAATTTAAACAACCCATTTCATTCTTTAAATTTTTATCAAATTTTATTTACATCTTATTCTAAAAAGGCCGTTGCTTTAAATCCCTTTAATGATTGCTACAATCCATTCCATCACCTCCTCCCTCCCCTTCCAGCCCAGCCATCTTTACCAGTCTGGTGAATCCTTTCAAATCTCTTCTGATGCATTCACTTACATGACAACATCCCATACACAGCATATGGCATTGAGGTGGGCTTTTCTTTTTATGTAAATGGTTTCACATGGTACCCATGGTTAAACTGCGGTATGGTATACTACAACATGAATATATCATAGCATATGTAACCTTTCCCTGATGTATGGATATTTAACCTCATTTCAATTTTTATTTAGTATTTTTACAGCTGGAATAAAATATTAATTATGCTTAAGTTTTCTCTTTACTAAACCTAAAATACATATACAAATGTTTAAAGGGATGTTGGAAACTGAGAAACTAAAGTTCAGATGGGTCACTTGAGTATTCAGGTCAATGAACCGGCTTGAGGTTTTATGGTGTTCATCCCTCACTGACTCTCTTGAAGGAACTTGGCCCATGCAATCTCACCCACACTAGACCTAGGAAATCAGCGCTCCATTCCAGGAGTCCCTTGGGCCACCTTCTGTTTCACCTCCCCAGCCATCTTGCAGTTTCTCCCCCCATGGAGCATTCTTCTCTTACCTCCACTGAGCTCCAAAGCCAATGCACACATCTCCCAGCAAGAAAGTGGCTGATCCAGCAGTAGCCTTGCTACCATGACTCATCACTGATAAACAAGAAGAAAAGGGGCCACAAAAAAAGATACTTCACTCATTTTTATACCTTTGCAATAGAGAAATCAGAATAAAGAAAAAAAATCATTTTTTTTTCTTTATTTCAGTAGCTTTAAGGAGTATAAATAGTTTTTGGTCTGGGTTTTAAGTGTACCCATCACCCTCACCTGTGCATGTTGTACCTGATAGGTGATTTTTC
Source organism: Carlito syrichta (assembly GCF_000164805.1). Lineage (NCBI taxonomy): Eukaryota > Metazoa > Chordata > Mammalia > Primates > Tarsiidae > Carlito > Carlito syrichta. Next base: position 750,727 of record NW_007248186.1, read on the forward strand.
ATCCCTCCACCCCTTACCCTCCTCCTCCTTGAGTCTCCAATGTTCATTATACTATTCTCTATGTCTTTGCAGACCTTTAGTTTAACTCCCATTATAAGTGAGAATATGCGACATTTGGTTTTCTGTTCCTGAGTTAGTTCACTCAAGATGATGTTCTCCAATTCCATCCAAGTTGCCACAGAAGGCATTATGTCATTCTTTTCTATAGCTGAATAGTATCCCATAGTGTATATATATCACATTGAGAAATCAACACTTTGGAGCAAGATGCTTCTGTAACCACCCATTAACTAATACAGAAGTGTGTAGTACATATACACAGTGGAACACTACCCAGCCATAAAGAAGGATAAAATTATGGACTTTGCAGCAACTTGGATGGATTTAGAGTCTGTAATACTCAGTGATTGATCTATCGTAGAAACAAAGAACTCAGTACCATATGTTCTCACTCATAAGTGGACCCTGAACATTTATCATTATACTATAAGAAAGGGATCAGCAGTAGCTGCTGGGATGGGGGGGCACATAACATCAATAAAGGTACCTGATCACAAAACAGGCAAAGTGGGGTCCAAAGGGAGGCCCAAAGTTTACCTGTAAAATGACGACTTATCTACCTAATTCTGAATTGTACCCCACAACTTTAAAATAAATTAATTTAAAAAAAATTCATGGAGTGTATACTTGAAGTTTATACTTATACAACAGAAACCTAAAACACGTGGCACCGTTTCCGAGGTCTGCCTTGAAAGCCCTCACAGGTGTTTTGCCACTACCTGAGTCTTTCCAGTCTTGCTGCTCTCTACCCAGTCAGTAGTGGTAACAGGCCAGTGGCGAGAAACATGGTTTTAGAAGCTGAAGAGATGACGCCCATGTTATACAGCAGCAAAATGTTTGGAAACATAAATTAATCAGATGGGAATATTTTTGTTTAGGAAAAAAATTTGGCTGTGGTTACTACATGTGGAACTCACTAGAAGCATGCAGATCAAACACCAGAAGCCTAGTAATATTTTTGAGGAGACAGTATTGCCAACAAAACCGTGAGCTGGGACTTTGTTCAAGCCTTAAACAAGTGGTTCTCAACTGGGGTTGATTTTATACCCCAAGGGACACTTGGCAATGTCTGGTGACATTTCTGGTTGTCATAAATGGGCTAGAAATACCTCTACCCTATGGCGTCTAATAGGTAAAGACCCTGAACATTGCTAAACATCCTACAATATCTAAGACAAACTCCCACAACAGAGTTATCTTGAAAAATATATATCAGTAAAATTACTCCACCCTTTTTCTTGATTGTAAACTCTTTGACTACAGAAATAGTATTCTCCCCTCTTCCTTAAGCTCTACGGACCAGACACCCTGCCTTGTACACAGCCAGTGCACAATATACTTGTTGAACTGAATCTAACTGTCCTAAGCAGAAGGTCAGGAAGATGGAGGTTTGGGAGTGGTCTTGAAAAAAGCAGATTTCTCATTGTAAAGATTATTTCTTCTGCAGAAACAAGAGTGTGTTTTCTAAATATAGTAATATGTACCCCTTTCTTCAGTATGCTTTTCTATTTCTACTAATTTTTCTGGGTATTGCTGAGGCTTTGGACTTTGAAGACGTGCATACTGCCTTTACAATCTTAAGCTAAACATATACAGTCCCTGGTCCATAGTTTCAACACCTATAAAAGAAGATAGGCCAAGTGCGGTGGCTCATGCCTGTAATCCCAGCACATTTGGAGGCCGAGGCAGGAGGATCACTTGAATCCCAGAGTTCGAGACCAACCTAGGCAGCATAACAAGACCTTATCTCTACAAAAAATGGTGGCACATGCCTATAGTGTTAGCTACTCGAGAGGCTGAGGCAGAAGGATCTCCTCAGCCCAGGATTTTGAGGCTGCAGTGAGCCATGATCCGTGCCACTGCACTCCACCCTGGGTGACAGACTGAGATGTCAGTAGGAGTGAGGTTGAGAAACCCTGCTTTAAACCAACCCTCAGGACCCCCAATTTGTAAAAGTGTTACAGCTCTCACAGTGCAAGGGGTCAAGGATAACAGCAGACCACAGAGAGCAATAGAACAAGGAATTCATTTTCAGTCTAACCAAGAAGGTTTCCCAGCTGACCAGCAGAAACTTCGCTGTGCCTGTGACTCTCATTCTGCTCTCCTCTGAATGGGAGTACTTTGGCCTTGTGCCATTCCTGTTCCATCATGCATGTGGGGTGCATGCGGAATGGTGGCAGATAACCTGTCCTTTTAGTTCACAGGTTAATGAACATGAACTATTGCACTTGGACTTGGTGAAGACACTACACGTCACCCACAGACACATTGAGCCAGCCACAGTGACTGGACTGGAATTTGAGTCGTCTCCCTTAAGGAGAGGGTCAGTGTGTTCTATCCATGGCAAGAAGGGCGTGAAGGTTATTCGATGATCAGAAGGGCAGACTGCAGCAGAAATGCCCAAGCCCTAGCCTAGACTACACTTCCCAGTCTCCCTTGTGGTTCGGTGTGGCTGTGGACTGCCTTCTGGCTTGTAGGATGGAAATCCATGGCACGCTCACTGCTGCCTGGCATGGCCTGTAAGGCCCTCCTCCCAAGTCCCATCTGGGGCATCCAGCACCATCAGGTTGGTGCAGAGAAACATAGGGGACTTGAAAGACAAGTGTTGAAGAAGGCAGAGCCACAATATGGAAAGAGCTTGGGTTTCTGGACATTGCTTGGAGGAGGACTGTCTGCTCGTCGGAATTACAGTGCGTCCCCTACGTATCAGTGAGTTCCATTCTGAGAGTGTGTTTCTAAGTCCAATATGTTTGTGAGTCCAACAAAGTTAGCCTAGGTACCCAACTAACATATGTTAGTACATACCAGCTATATCACTGCTGATTTTACCCTTGTGTCCAGACATCCTGGACTCAGAATAAAGATACTGTACTATTGTATTCTGTGCAGTAAAGCACACAAAAGCACAACCACTTTTGTGCCCTAGAAGATGCATGCACATGACAATGTACACCAGACATGTGAACAAACTTACATGATTGGACATGTGAATGCATGTTCGCATTTTCGAGAGTTCACAACTTGAAAGCTTGTATGTAAGGGACGTACTGTATGTGTTTAGGGCTTCGTGTGAGCAGGAAAAAATTTCTCTTATGTTAATCACTGTTGGTTAAGGCTTATCAGTTACAGTTGGCTAACATCATCTTAACTAGGACACTAGCAGAAGGGACTCCAGTCCAACTGAGGCCTGGTACCTAGTCTAGCATTTTCAGAATTCCCAACTTCATCTATTCTGCAATCTTTGTGTGATCAGCACCCAGTGCATTTATAAAATTGTTTGTTCAATATCTATCTCTTTTACTAGACTAGAAACTCCATCAGTGTATGTATCTCTTGTTCCCTGCTATCTCTCCTGAACCTAACAGAGCATTTGGTACTCACTCACCAATCAACAAATATGTTCTGACTGAATGGAGTACCTCTATGCTCTCTTAAACACTTTCTGAGGAAGCTTCTAAACCACTTGTAACCACAGAAATGAACATTAACTGTGTGTTTATGTAGACACTATACTAAGCACTTTACCTGAATTATTTCATTTTATTTAACATTCAATAATGTATGCTGTGTACCTAAAATACGCCAGTTACTGTTTCAGGCTCTGGGGATTCACCAGCTATACAAACAGATGAAAATCCCTGTCCTCAAGGATCTTATATTCTGGGAGATTTAAGTACTCATAGCACTTCCCTTCTATACATGAAAAGCAAAGTGCCTTCTCTGAGGACTTGTAGGGGCAATAGGGGCCTTGTGACCCCAGGGCCCAAGGAAGAATGCAGGGTGAGCAGTACTGATGCCTCTCCTGGGGAGATGTCAAACAAGAGAGAAGGGGATACTGTCTGTGCTATTCTGTTACAGTGCATCCTCCACCCAGGTGTGAGTTCCTTTTGAGGGACTGTCAATCAAGAGACTCCAAGTTGGGGAGGATAAGTCAGAAGAGGAGGGAGGGAGGCTTTTGCAGAGACTTAGAAACACAGGGTACAGTGCTCAGCCTGTGTGAGATTCTGTCTTCAGTGCCCACTCATACCCATGAATTATTAAGACTCACTATTCTGCAAGCCTGGGCATGAGAGAGGGATAACTCTGAAGTGACTCGATGGCCCTGTTTTCAAGCAAGCATGAAGGCCCTGGACCATCATTTGGTCAGGAGACAACTTGAAAATGTGGCCTGTTTAGGAAAAATAAGGAGTTGCCTCAAAAGGGGGAGAAGCATGTAATTTAAAATCTGCTGTCAGCCTACACAGCCCCTCTGATGGTCTCAGCCTGCTCCAGGACACTCAACCCTCATCATTTTAGCTCTGACTCATATCTGGTCTTCATCCTCATCAGAGTCCTTAGTTGCTGGGGCTCTAATCTCCTCCTTTGCATGCTCATGGCCGGGTGCTTTAGCACCCGCACACACCCCATGCTATCACTACCTGAATTCTCTGCTTATTCCCTCTGACCAGCATCCGTGTCTCTAGATGACAGGCATTCCCTGACACCTTTCCTTTCTATGCACACGTTCACACTCACAGATGCATACACATCACAACACTTATCGCCCTCTCCTGGCTCTGCCGGGAGCGCCACTATTGAGAGTCTTCACCTCTGATTTGCCTCTAAATAGACATTATAGAAACCACAGCCCCAAACCAGAGCCCTCAACAAAAGTTGTGTCTCTTACATAAAACCTTCTTCCTTTGTCCCCATGGCCAAGTTCATCCACAAGACAATTCTGTCAACCAAATGAGACCAATATTAGTAGGGTTGAATCTTCTCTTTCTGGTGGGAATACCTCCCCAGCATCCCTTGCAAAACAACTGAATATGGCCCCCAGAATGTTAATTCAAGTTATCCTCAAACCAGAACATGATCCAGGAGATCACTTCAGTTTAAGGCAAGTAAGGGGTGGCTCTGAGAGGTTTAGGAACTCCTTTGAGAAAGGACTAGAAATTCTCCTCCCATTAGGAAGCCCCAGAGCATCTGGTGAGTGAGGTTGACTCACCGAGCTCTCTGGACCACTCTTCCGAGACACCTCCAGATCACATACAACCCCAGCTGACTTCAGACCTGAGACGAGTTGCTCCCTCCCACTCACTCCAACAGAAAGTCCATCTGGTCTGAGGCTTTCTGGCTTGATCCTGGCCCAGGCTGGGGAAGGATGAGGAAAGGCAGAGCTTGGCCCCATCAGGAGGATTAAGTAATCTTCCAGGGTCCCAGGACTTGACCAGGGCTCAGAGAATCCCTTTCTGGAAAAGCAGATTTCCGGTTATCAAGAATATTCTATTTGGAAGGAAACTTAGAGAGCATCTAAGCCAGCCTCACTGCAGCAGCATCTCCCACAGACACCAAGTCTAATTCACCCTCTACTATAAGAGAAAAAGCGTTCTAACTCAAATACTTTGCATCTTGAAAAATATATATCAATAAAATTATTCCACACTTTTCCTCGGTTGTAAACTTTTTGAGGACAGAGATAGTATTCTCTCTGCTTCCGTAAGCTCTAAGGACCAGATATCCTGCTTTGTACACAGTCAGTGCTCAATATACTTATTGAATTGAATCCAATTTCCCTAGGCAGGTGGTCAGGAAGATGGAAATTTGGGGAGGTAGGTAGTCTCAGAAAAGCAGATTTCTCATTGTAAAGATTTTCCTCCTGCAGAAACAAGAGCATGTTTTCTAAATATAGTAACATGCACCCCCCTCTTTATGCTTTTCTGTTTCTACTACTTTTTCTGGGTACTGCTGAAGTTTTGAACTTTGATCTGCATACTATTTTTTACAACTTTCAGTTAAATACATATGGTCTCTGGTCCACAGTTTCAACTTCCATGATAGAAGAAGATAATGATGCCCATTTGCCTGCCTTTCTAGTATGCTATCAGATCAAAGAGGCTGATATTGTGAAAGCATCTTATAAAGTATAAATCTCTGTATAAAAGGTCTTATTTTCCCCCATTTCTATTTCTCTTTTTCCTTACATTCATTGAACACTATTTTGTGACGAACACTGTCTCCTTACACTCATCTTCTCACATAACTTCGTGAAAATCCCCGTGTTATCTCCATCTTACATGAGGAAACCCAAGCTTAGACAGGCTCAGGGCTATGCCAAGAATACCCAGCCAGAAAACGACCAAGTTAGGGTTGAAAGCCAAGTCTGTGGGACTTCAGTGTTGTGGTTCTACTTTCTCCTCCTCCCTGTTCTTCTTCCTCCCTTTTACCTCTACTCTTCCTCTTCTTCCTTCCTTCCTCCCTGTCCACCTTGAGTAGGACTGAGGAGTCGGTGGCAAGACACTGTGAGTGGTCTTCCTAACAGCTGTGTCTCACAATCCTCTTCCTTGACTCAGGATCCTGGTTTTGCTCTGGTTTGGGGTTTCCTGGGCCTCAGGGGAAGACAGAGCCTTTCCCTGGATTGTTTGCTTCTAAGCTAGAGTAATTGCATTCCACTGCTAATGATTGTTTTAGGCATGGGCATGTGACTCATCTCTGAACCATGTGACATTAGGGGAGTATTTTAAGGGGCTTATTGGAAAATTAGATTTACTCTATAAAAGCCACACATGGAAGAAACATTGGTGTGCAAAGACACAATGCCTGGAATAGTGGTGGCCATTTTGTTATAAGAGAAGAAGTTGCATGATACGAAGTAGAGAAATGAAACGGAATGAGCCTTTGATTACATCAATGAGCTGTTGACTTAACCATCCCTAGAGCTGCTGGAATAACCCTGGGTGTCTCATGATGTTAAAGTTAAAGCCTTCTGTGCAAGGAGGCTTTTGTTGGATCCATAGATCCCTTGAGGCTCACTAAAGTTTCACAGAACAAGGTTTATCCAGGCATTCCTTTCAGCTGTTCAAGGTGTTGTCCATAGAAAGCCATGGTCACTGACACACTGAAACACAAAAAACAGTAAGCTGCTATTCATGATCTATAGAAGAAACTATATTGGAGGAGAAAATAGAAGTGATGATCCCCCTTGCCTGTCTCATGGGGAATCAATGTTCCCCAAGTATCGTAAGTGCCAGAGGGGACTTAAAACACATCCACGCTCATTTCCATAATTTTACAGATAAGAACTTGAACTTGAGGCTCAAAGTGGAGGAATAACTGCCCAATGTACCACAGTGAGTTCATGCCAGAGGAGGGTCTGCACAGCCTGTTTCTGAGTTCCTATCTGAGGCTTCTGCATGACTCAAAGCTGCTGTGATCACTTGAGATACCTGGTCCCCGGCTGCTAAGCATTTCTCACGTTTTTCCTGAATGTGTATGAAGGAAATTGTTTTCACTTGGCTATGGTTCAAATTAAGAAACAGTAAACTAATCCAGGCGTGGGGGAGGAGGTGAGGGGAGTGTGTGTGTGTGTGTGTGTGTGTGTGTGTGTGTGTGTGTGGTGTATGCAAAGACAAGTGAGTGTGAGTGTTTAGTGTTCAACCGAGCTGCTACCACACTGACTTGCTTCTTGCTGCTACCACCGGGCTTGCTGGTCATACCAGCTGCGCTTCCCAAAGCTCATCCCTTCCCGGCCTGCTGACAAATTGCATTGATTTGCAAAACAGACAACTCTGCAATTGCCTGAGTACATTTCATCTTTTCAAATTAAGCCAACTTCACATTCGGCATACCATATGGAATTCTTCAGGGTGTTTATAAACACAGTTACACTTAAGCCCTCGTCCACTCTGCTTAAGCTGTAGCAGAAATAGTCCAGAGAACCAAAAACATACAGATTGAAGGGACGATCTGCCAGCCAGCCAAATTCCTTCAGAGGCGGAAAAGACTTTAGACATCATCTGGTCCAAAGGCTGTATCCAGGGGGCCACGGGCTGAATTCGGCACACAGATGTGTTGAGCTTGGCTCACTTTGTGTTTCTGAGAAACTTTGAGCCAACATTCAAGACTTGGAAGATTTCACATAAAAATCCAAACTTCCGGCATCTTTGTTAAAGAAAAAACTGGAAATGTGACCACACTGGGCATTCATTCCCACATACCAGCAGCGGCAAAAGTTGAGTAGCAACTTCTCCCTCTGTCATGGATGCCTTCTCCTGTTTGCCATGATGTTAACCACTCCCTGCTGTCTTACACTATCTGCGTGGCTCATTTTCAATGCTTGCCCGGCCCTTATAAGCATTTGGGTTTTCGCCATCCTTATCTAAATCAAGATGTTTGTTCTACAGTGGAAGAAACAATTTTAGAATCCAAAATCGACTTGCTTATGCTCAAGTAACTGGCAAGCGACAGAGCCAGGACTGAATTCACAGGGCGCAGTGGGAGCAGCTGGCCAATACTCCAGTCAGGAGGCTAAGGGAGGTACTGAGAGCATGAGGTTGTCCCAACCCTGAGAATTCCAGAGATTACAGACAGGGTCTGGGGCTTACCTCCACAGGTCATAGAATCGAGTATGTGGAGGAAGGGGAAAGGAATTTCCAGAGATTCCAGACAGGGTCTGAGACTTACCTACACAGGCCATGAAACCAAGTAAGTGGAGGTAAGAGGAAGGAATTCCCAGAGATTCCAAGCCGGGTCTGAAACTTACCTCCACAGGCCATGACATCGAAAATGTGGAGGAAAGAGGAAGGAATTTCCAGAGATTCCAGACAGGGCCCGAAACTTACCTCCACAGGCCATGGAATAGAGTATGTGGAGGAAAGGGGAAGGCAAACCAGTGTTATCCACATTTTAGAAGCTGGGGAGAACACAGATGACTTTAGGATTAGATGAGAAGGCAAGATATTTGATCCTTGGCCTTGGGCTCATTGCAGACGATTCTTCATTCGTTCATGCATCAAGCAAGTATTATTTGCTGCCTTTCCAGATCTACTTTAGACTCTGGGGAGACAACGATATGAAATCTCGATACCGATACTCAAGAAGCTATAGTCCAGCAGAAGAAAACAGACATGCAAGCACATGAATTCTAACACCCCATTCTCCTCTCTCTTCTAGTCAGATCTGTAGGCAGAGGGCAGTGCCGTGCAGCAGTGAAGACTGCAGGCTGGCTTGCAGACTTGGCCGCCCCTATCCTTTCCTAGCGTAGACAAAATGCTTTATACCTCTAAGCCTCAGTTTTCACATTCATTTAAAGTAATGAAATGCCTATCTCATGGAGTTCTTGTGAGGAAATATTTGAAAAGCTCCTTGACTAGAGTACATCTTCAATAATTGTGGCTTATTCTTTTTCTAGAATGCTTTTCTCCCCTTCTCTGTCACTCAGTTTTCTTTTTTTCCCCCTTTTATTTATTTATTTTTCTCTCTCTCTCTAATTTGCTCCAGACACGTATTTAAATTTTGAGATCTCAAAATATTTTCTAGCATCACAAGTAATTCCACCGGGTGATGAGCAGGCCTTATAATAGAAAGTGCCAGCGCTTATTTTAAAAACCCATGCGGCCTTGACTCTCACAAGTGGCACATTGTTTGTGCTACTTCTTTGAAGGATAGAAAATTACTAAGGAGTGAAGCCTTAATTATCTGGTCCCTTATTTGCAAGGAGTATCTGGGTTGATGGTCCTGCTCTTAGGTTCTTGCACAAAAAATTATTCTGGGCCTTGAGCCTTCCAGATATAGAAGTTAAACAAAAGACCAAGAGGCAGAAAATCTTAGATTTTAATCCCAGGGCAGATGCCAGTTCCCTTGTTGGCCACGGGCAAATTATCTCCCCTCCTTCCTTCCCCCACCAGCAATGCAGAAATCAATTACTTCCTTGCCTCATTCGAGGACTGAGAGACTTAATTAAGTTTTGAAAGATGGTCGTTAGTTAACCTAATTCTCTTTGTAAACTATCGTTTGCTTTTCTAATCACACCTACCAAACTTTTCATAAATTAGCCCTCTTTTGCTAAAGTGAGAATGTAGAATAACTCTTATATCTCACTACTCCACTTCTATAAAGTTTTTTTTAATAATATGATTTTCACTTTTCCATAAACAGACCCAGAGTGGGAAAATTCTAATAAAGACAGTGAACCTTGGGGATGGTGATACTCTAGAGATGCTGAATGAGACCTTTCTTCTCTAGAAGGGAAGTGCTATCTTTGACCTTGAAAATGGAGAACGGTCCTGGGTCCTGTAGTAGTTGTAAGAAAAATTGTGGATTGGGTTCAATTTGCTTATTTTGCAATGTGTAGACCTAGCAGGAGCAAGAGTCCTTCAGATGTAGGTTCTAATCCTGGCTCTACCACCCCCAACTGAGCGACCTTGAACGCTTAACCTTGAAGCGTCCCTGTCTGTAAAGTGACAATAACAATGTGTGCAAAGTTCTCTTTCACAGGCTTGTCATAAGGCTGAAGTGAAACTACATGGGTTCCCTCCTTCACATTCCCTGCAGAGAAGTGTATATGTCTGTCCAATTTCCACAACTAAATTATAATAAACCCCTTGAGAACAGGGATTGCACAAGTGGACCCAGTCTTTCTCAAAAGGGTTCCACAAGAGAACTAAACTCCACGGAACATTATGTGAGTGACCCTTTCCCAATTCTCCCAGAAATGACATCTAACTCATATCATTTTAGGTGCAAAGAAGTTAATTCTTTACCTACTATGAATGCTTTAGCACATTAGGTCTTTCTTCCAATCTGGTTAAGAAATCCTGGAAAGGTAACACTAATCACTATAAAACATAAACTCCAAACTTCCGGAGGTTTAATATAACGGAAGTTTATGTCTAATTGTGTTCCAAATTGGCAGGAACAATAATTAGGAGTTTCTGAGGTCTCATTTGGAAAAAGAGCTGGGAAGACAGAGGTTTTCAGTTCACATTCTGTTAGCTAGAACTCAGCCTCAAGAAAGGCTAGGGAATGTAGTCTATCTGTGGAACCAGGGAAAAGAAGAAAAATACTAGCAGGTTTCTGCATATGTAAGTGTTACCCCCTAGTGTTTGGGCTATCATGTGGCATCATACTGTGGGTAATGGTATTTAATAAATATTTATTAAATTTATGAATGTATGAGAGAGTGAATCACTCATTCAATCAATCTTCATACCCTGACTTTCCCTGCTTATCTTATGTCCCATATCCCAAAACCATTTTTTTCCAGGCAAATGCTACAGTTAGTAGGGCTCTCATTTATTGATCTGTAGAGTTAAATGGAGTACTTGGAAAGAGTGCTTGGTCTCAACTTCCAGAATCCTGGATTTGAGTCTCACCTGGATCAAATACCAGCTGGATGACCTGAGGCCAGTTGCTTTTTTAAAAATAGATTTGGACATACAAGTGCAATTGTGCTACATCGATATATTGCATAGTGGTGGAGTCTGGGTTTTAGTGTACCTATTACCCGAATAAACAGAATTATTTTTCTTTTTTTTTTGAGTTGGAGTCTCACTCTGTCTCCCACATTGGAGTGCTGTGGCATGCTCACAGCCACCACAATCTCAACCTGCTGGGCTCAGGTGATCCTTCCGCCTCAGTCTTCCAAGTAGCTGGAATTACAGGCATATATCACTATGCCCGGCTAATTTTTTGATTTATTGTAGAGATGAGGTCTCTTCAATTTGCCCAAGCTGATTTCTAACCCATGGGCTCAGGCAATCCTCTCACCTCGGACTCCCAAAGTGCTGGGATTATAGGGGTGAGCCACCGCACCAGACCTGATAAACAGAATTTAAAACAAAAAACATATGATCATCTCAATAGAAAAAACATTTGATAAAAATCCAGCATCCCTTCATGATAAAAGCCTTCTACAAACTAGGCATAAAAGGAATGTAACTTAATAAGAGTTGAATACAACAAACCCATAGCCAACTTCATACTTAACAGGGAAAAGTTGAAAGCACTCCCCCTAAGAACAGAAACAAGACAAGGATGTCCACTTTTATTACTCCTCTTGAACAAAACACTGGAAGTCTCAGCTAGAGCAATCAGGCAAGAGAAAGAAAAAAGGCATTCGCATTGGAAAAGAGGACGTCAAATTATCTTTGTTCACTGATGATACCCAGAAAATCCAAAAGACTCCTCCAAAAGACCCCTAGATTTGGTAAATGACTTGAATAAATGTTCAGGATACAAAAAACTAGCAGCATCTCTATGCAACAAGAGTTATCATGCTGAGAACCAAATCAAGAACTCACTCCCACATACAACAACAACAAAAATACCTAGGAATACATTTAACCAAGGAAGTAAAGGATCTCTACAAGGAGAACTACAAAACATGAGTAAAAGAAATTATAGACAAATGGGAAAATATCCCATCTCGCAGATCAGAAGAATCAATATCACCAGTTGCTTTTTACCTATTATTACAGACCAGTATCATGTACTCAGTGTCTATAGTGGAAACAATGGTTTGTGGCTTATCTCATGATTTTGGGAAGACCACAGGACTTAATATAAATTAAAGTACTTTGGCAGTACCATACACATGCAAATGCTATTGATATTAATCTTGTTATATTATTAACTGGAAGTGCTCAAGGCCTTTCTCCTCAAAGTGTATCTGTATTATAAGAGAAAACCTTGAACAGATTTCTAGTTGTGAAATATCAGGCACTTCCTTACTAAGTCATGCTTTCTTACTCAATGTTCCTGTGTCCTAGTAGCTGTATGTCAATAATTTCTATAGAGGCCATCATAGGAGGACCAGAGTATGAGGTATCATTTGAATACGTAGTGAGGGTAAGCTTCAGGATCGGGAGGAATATGCCATCATGAGTTGGTTATGTCAATGAGATTCAAGCCAATTCAGGGACAGGGAAGAAATGAAAAGAGAGAGGGAAGGAAAGAGGCTGAGAGGGTGAGTAGGGAAGAGGTAGGGATGAGATGTCACCCACACCAAGTGTAGCATGTCTCTGGCAACACAAGTGAACATCAAGTAATCCAATTTCCTCCAAAGAAAAAGGTTATGGCAAATTGGAGGGAAATAAAATAAAGGTAGTAATTCAAAGTTTATGGACTCTTTCAATGCAGGGAAAACCTACCTTTGTCATTTACATGGAATCTAGGTGAGTTCTAAATTAAACTTCTTATCCTTTGTGGACCAAGAGTTTGAAGGGCAACCTGCTATGACAAACAGAACTCTTACCTCTTAGAATGTGGTGTTATAGAAAAGGCATCAGTTGTGGAACCAAGTAGATTTAGGTTAAAATTTTTGCTTTGCCACTTATTTCTAAATATGACTACGGCAAAATCTCTATGAGTTTTGTTTTTTTTTTTTGAGAAATAATTTTTATAACAAGTGTTTGTTACAAAGGCTAGGTCCAATAATATGACAATTAGGACAGTTAGATTGCCTAGCACATAGTAGGTATTACATAGACCAAGTATTTATTTTCTGTAATGATGTAGTGATTGACATGCCCATTTCTGGACAACAAAGAAAGTCTGCAAAGCTCGAACACAATCTGATCAACCTGTACTTTTATAAAAACCTCGTCTTGTACCATCCAGTCTTATACCATCCATGGTACTCTAAGAACCCACATATTCTGTTGCCCTGGCTTTTCACATGGCTGATTCATCTTCTTTAGCACTAGGGTTTAAAGAGCATCACCCTCTCTTGGGAAAGGCATGTTGTTCCTGACTATCATATCCAGAGTAAATGCCCCAGCTAACCGTATCATTGGGTATGCCGTCAAATTCTTGGTTTTTGTCTATCTTTCAACAAAAGTATATGCCCCAAGAGGAAAGAGAACTTGTCTGATTCATTGTGGTTGTGGCACGTGATACCACACACACGTGATGTGTTCGATGAATGACTATTGGAAGGATGGATAAGGGAGAAACATGGCTGCCTGAATGATTAGGAAACACTTTAACACTAGCAACCCTCACATCCCAGTCAGAGCTGCATCCTGAGATGCAGGTGCCCCTGAGAGAATCAGCAGTTGATTGAAATGTGTTCTGGCATGTAAAGGACTCCTAGGAGATCCCTGCACAGGAAAGAGCCTCTGGAGAAGGAGGGCTGGAAAATGAGGGTAGGGAAAGAGCTTGTCTGGCTGTCACCTGGGCACTGGGAAACAGGTGTATACGTGGGTTGGGAAGACACCCTCCCCAGACCAACCTGTCTACACAGAACCCAATTTGCATGCATTAGCTGCATCCATCTTTCTTTCCATCAGTGGTTGTGGGGAAAGGGAGAAAATATCTTTCAAGACCAGACATGAATCTTGCTGTAAACAAGCAGTACTCTGCCCTGTTGTGTGGGTTTTAACCCTTCGTAATACCCTAAGGGCAGACTAAAATGCTGAAGCTCCTACCATAAAGCTTCCATGCTAGGCTGGGGAAACTCTAGCCATAAGATAAACTAATGAAAAAGCTATTAAGAGTCACTTTTCTCCTAAGAAGAAAAAAGTCCACATGATTTGTTTGCCAGACTGCCCTCTTCATTCCCTTAATACCACCTTTCCTCTCTCTCCCTCTTTCTTTCTCTCCCTCCCCCTCTCCTCTTCCTCCCTTCTTCCTCCTTCCTTCTCACTTTCTCTGTGTCTTTCTCTCTCCTCTCTGTTTCCTCTCCTTCTTCCCTCATCTCCTTCTCCTTCTTCCTTCTTCTCTCTGTCCTCCCCCTTCCCCCAGCAGGATCAGTGAGGATCTGGGGGAGCAACTTTAACAACAAGGACTTGGTGGGGAAGACATGTGTTTCATACTAGGGGAAGACAGAGAAAGAAAGGGACCTGAAACTTAAGAAGCACCTGCTGTGTGCCAGGCACTGTGCCCAGGACACCTATATGGGCAGTATTCTTTCCTTTAACCGTCCTAACAAGCCACATACATGGCTGTCATTATTCTCTCCTCCATTGATTCAGTGTAAGAGTCAGCAGTTAGCATACCTGAAATCACACAGCTAAGTGATAGGACAGCTGTCAGATTTCACCATCCACACTAGTTAACTATTCTGAATTTTACTCAAACTGAGGAATATTTTCTTACAAATGTATATGCCATAGTCTTTCACTCATTAATGTCATTTCCTCTGGAAGTCATTAAAGATGTACATAAAGAATAACAACGAAACTGTTGATGGCAGCGTTGTTTTTGACAGAAAAAAAATAACTTAAATGTCCAATAACAGGAGTTGGTTTAATAAATTATAAAATATCCATGCAGTGGAAGACTCATAGACATTAAAAATGATACTGTGGTTGTTTATTGCCATTAAAACATGTTGGTGATTTATTATTTAAACAAGAAAAAAGCAGTGTATGTAAAATATTATTTTGGCAAATAAAAACACAGGCAAATATATGCATATAAAATTCAAGAGAATATAAAAAGCTTATCTTTGAATATAATTATAGGTAATTTTTATCTTCTTTTTGCTTCTCTGTATTTTAAAATATTTTTCTGCAATGAGTTTCCATCTCTTGAGCACTTTGTTTTATTTTTTTTCTTTATAAGAGTAATTTTTAGAATAATTAGAAAGCTGCTTTCTAAAACATTTTGCTTGAGGGCCCAGGATTTGGAAATGTCTCTATTCTCTTTTAGCCACTACTGAACAGAGAAATAAAAATCCTAGCCAACAGCTCACATTTGGCCAATATAGTTTCTTTTTATAATTACATTGTCAATCGCTGATTAAAATGTAAGGGCCTGAAAATAGAAAATGTGTCCCTTTTTCCCTTTTTAATCCATGTCTGTATGTAATAGTCATGAATATTCATGGTTGTTTGATTTCTTCGTTTTACCACTTTGGTTCTTTTTCTTTTCCCCTTATTTTACATCAGAAGCCTTTTATTTTGACTCTTTTAAATTATAGTTTGTGAAAATTTTAAAAATTCAGACAAGATCGAAACCTTTTTTTTAATGAATAAAATTAGCGTTTATTAAGTGAATCAGGATGAGGTGGGAGAGGTATATTTAACGAAACACTTTTGAACTCTGTACAACATCCTTTTGTGCCCAGTTAATTAATGGACTGGTTACAAATGATTATAATTCACTGACTTGATTTGGCAGAATTTCTTCCTGGCACACTCTGTTTCTATTAATTTGTGTTACTTGTCAGTATTGTAAGCAACGCATCTTTTCCTTGCAAATAGCAAGGATATACGTTATTCAGAACGAGTTCAATAATTGAAGTGGGTCTTCATATTCTTACTTCTAATTTTCAGATTTCACTATGTTTGGGAATCCACTATAGCCCACTTTAAAATAAACACATGCTTTTAAAAAATACAAAAGTGTTTCTGTCACTTAAAAAAAAATACAGCAATAACACACGGGATATGAATTGATGAATTAATTTTGTTCAATGAATAAAAAAGTAATGCAAACAACATCAAAGTGAATAAATGTAAAAAGTGAATGCCCACACCTCAGCCTATCTCTCCGGTCTCCATGCAAATGCATAGACAGTTTCTGCTCCTGTACTATGTTCCAAGTTGCATCTGCAAGGCCTGGGCTGGGCCTCCTCCCTCATTCAGTTTAAAGTGCCTTAATGCTCTTCTGATCTCTAATAGCACAGCTTCAGCATCTTTATAGCCCCTTTGTACCAACATGCCAATTTGCTAGAGTTGGTGATTTTCCAGTTTTGCAATGTTTTTGTTTTTTGTTTTGTTTGCTAAAAGCAAACTCTTCAGTAATCTTTAATAGCATGCCTATTAGATCATTTTTTTCCTTCACTAAATAAAACAGGTATAGAATGAAGGTAAAAATTGAAACTGTTCTACCAGAGTTGTACTGTCCAACAAAGCAGCTGGTTACACGTATAGCTATTTAGGTTTAAATAATAGAGAGGAAGGAAGGAAGGAAGGAAGGAAGGAAGGAAGGAAGGAAGGAAGGAAGGAAGGAAGGAAGAGTTGAAAAACTAACTATGGGAGTACCTTGTTCACTATTTGGGTGACAGGTTCAATAAAAGACCAAACTCACCATCACGCAATACCCTTGTAACATACCTGCACGTGTACCCCCTGAACTTACAATTTTAATAAATAAAATAATAAAAAAAGAAATGAAGATCCAAAAATTGAGAAAAAACTGTATTTTTGTGGAGAGCTGTTCAAAAGTATGATTAGAGGACCAAATAATATGCTCTAAAGCTAATAAACTGGAGAGAGCTTCGAAAAAATAAATTTAAATAGTATTTAAAGTCCAGTTCCTCAGTTGTACCAGCCATATTTCAAGAGCTTGATCACCACAGGTGGCTAGTGGCTACCAGATGGAGAATATTTCTATCACTGCATAAAGTTCTACAGGACAGTGCTGCTCTAGAGTCTAATATGAAATAAAAATTACAAAACCATTAGTAAAATACCTCCCTCACACTATATAAAGTTTGGGCTATAGACATCATAAAAGTTGTGCAATAGATATAGTGCAAAAAATATAGTATATCTGGAAGAAGGACAAAAATATATCCCAGGAAAAATGCAAGTCTAAACCACAATACAAGTCATCTTACCCTAGTTAGAATGGCTAACTAATAAAAAAATAAAAATAACAAAGGATAGTGGCAATACAGAGAAAAGGAGACTCTTACACACTTTTGGTGGGAATGTACTATGGAAGACAGAATGGAGGCTTCTCAAAAAATGAAAAATAGAGCTACTATATGACCCAAGCACATCCACCGCAAGATATTTATTCAAAGGAAAGGAAATCAGTATGCCATGCTCCCTTACGTTTATTGCAGCACTATTCATAATAGCCAAGATATGGAATCAACCTATCCACACATGAATGGATTTTTGAAATGTGGTATATGTACACAATGGAAGACTATTCTGCCATAAAAAAGAATGGAATCCTGTTATTTGCAGCAACAGGAATGGAACTGAAGTCCGTTATGCAATAATTAACATAAGAAATAAACCAAGCACATAAAGACAAATAGCACGTGTTGTCACTTGTATGTGGAAGCTAAAAAAGTTGATCTCATGAAATAGAGTAGAATGACAGACACCAGAGGCTGGGAAGGATGTGTGGGTGGGAGGGGGGACTAAGAGAAGGCTGGCTAGTGGGTACACACTTAGAGGTAGGAGAAATTTACTTCTAGTATCCGGTAGTACCATAGGATGACCATATTAACAGTGAAGTATTGTATGTTTCAAAACAGACAGAAGAGAAAATTTGAAATGGTCCTAATGCAAAGAAATGATAAATGTTCTAGACGATGGAGATCCTATATACCCTCATTTGATCATTACACATTGTATGCTTGTATCAAAATATCACATGTGCCCCAGAAATATGTACAAATATGTATTACTAAAAATTAAAATTAAAGATATATAGATATATTCCAGGCACCTACCATTCTGGTTACTGCTGTTACAGAACAAATCACTTCAAAGCTTAGTACCTTAAAGCAACAACAATCACTTCATTATCTCTTCTGGTTCTGGGAACTGGACTGAGCGAGCCAGTCCTTGCTGGGTTCTCTGTGCTGTTGTAAATGATAGCTGGGGCTGGAAGTGACTCAAAGGCTTCTTCCCTTCAGAGTCTGGCGCTTGATGTGGCTGTCAGCTGGGACCTCAGCAGGGCCCTCTCCTAGAGGAAGCAATAACCCCTCTCATGACCTGACATGGGAAGTACATTCACCATCACACACACGGAAGCCTTGGGCCTCCCCCATTCAAGAGGAGGGAACAAGCTCGGTGGCTAGCCTGTAATCCCAGCGCTTTGAGAGGCTGAAGTGAGTGGATTGCCTGAGCCCACGGGTTCGAGACCTGCCTGGGCAGCGAGACCTCATCTCTACAATAAATAAAAAAAAAAAATCAGCCGGGTGTGGTAGTGCATGCCTGTAATTCTGGCTACTTGGAAGGCTGAGGCGGAAGGATCGCCAGAGCCCAGCAGGTCGAGGCTGCGGTGGCCGGGAGCGGCCACTGCACTCCAGTCTGGGCGACAGAGTGAGACTCCAACTCAAAAAAAAAAAGAGGAGGGAACACAAACACTGGCGGGCCCAGGATGGGAAATTGTGGGAACTATCCACTGTGGCTTGTTCTCAGGGACAGGCCAAGTGTTCGTCTTCTCATAGCTGCCTTCCTGGTCACTGGTCCTTACTGCAGATGGAGTTCCAATTAGGGATTAATTAAGGTAAAGGAAAACCCCAATGGCTTAACTTTTGTGTGCTTTTTCCAGTCAAAGCAAGAATTCTAACTCGTAGCATGGATCCCTTCGGCATCAGAATAATGCTTTCAAATGCATAAAAATATAAGATTACAAAGGAAACTAGTTGTCTAGAAAAACACTTACCAAACTACTTAGTAAAATTATAATTTAGTAGATATAAAATTAGCTAGGAATTTCTAGGAGCAAATTTCATAAGCACTGTTGTTTCAGTATGAGTATGATGAGTATAAATGACATTTTGAGATACCTGCAACAATTATAATGTGATATGAAAAGATGTATGTTTCCTATTGATGAAAAATTCATAAATACTGCTAATACTGTTGTGATTTGTTGCTCATAGGCATATTTAAAGGAAATGCTGAATTTCATTAAAAGCTAGTGAAAATAAAAACGTGGCTTTTTTTGTTTGTTGTTTTCTCATCCAGGTGTGCAAATCTCTGAATCTGCTCAACTTCGGAGCCTGGGACCTATAGGTGCAGGAGACTTTTGTGTAGCTTAGCAACTAGAAGAGCTCTGAGAAAGAATAAGGGACTGGATGCAGATGGGTAGAGGTCAGGAAGGCAGGAGTCAAACTGCTCAGGGTAAGACAGCTACAGGGATCTGGATGGTGAGGAGAAGGTTCTGGAAGGACAGAAAGATAGAGACCATGGTCAAAGGTGAGGCCTGAGGAAATTCTCTCTGGCTAGAAGAACCAAGGAAACTTTAGGCTCCATTGGGATTCCTGATAATTGATTTTGCCCCACCAATTTTCCCTAGTCAATGGCCTGAACTTACTAATTGTGGCCACACCATGAGCTACTTCCCTTTTTCTGCTGGTCTAGACTTTCTTCCAGCACATGCAAGCAGAGTTTCTGTCACGGCACCTTCCTGAGCCAATTGGTCCAGTTCCTTCTGGGAGGACTTGAGGGAACTAATTAACAATACCTCTCTCCCCTGTGCCCAAATTCTAAATCAAACGAGAGAGCCAGGAATGAGAGACTGGATAGCAAAACATCTGTTTTATTGCTTCTAGAATCTGGATTGGAGAGTGCGGCTCAGATGTGGGCTTCTTGCTTCTCTCCGTCTCTCCCACTACCCACACACCCCATTCTAAAGCTGGCAACCTGTAGGGGAAAGTTAAAGTCTGTGAAGCAGACAGTCTTATTCGGGATCGCTGCCAGAGAAGGAGGGTGGCAGGCAAGAGGGCAGAGAAAGGCACGCGCGTGCGCGCGCGCGCACACACACACACACACACACACACACACACACACACACACACACACACACACACACACGACTTTCATATTCTTGTTAGGTTCATTTCTCCTGATCTAGGCTTAACAGCGGTCACCTACCAAGCAGATAACTCACTCCACCTCCAGTAGGAAAAGTGGCAAGAGGCCAGGAGCGCTCAGGGAAAACTCTTTTTTTTTTAAGTTGGAGTCTCACTCTGTCACCCAGACTGGAGTGCAGTGGCTGCTCCCGGCCACCGCAGCCTCCACCTGCTGGGCTCCGGCGATCCTTCTGCCTCAGCCTTCCGAGTAGCTGGAATTACAGGCATGTGCTACCACGCCCGGCTGATTTTTTGATTTATTGTAGAGATGAGGTCTTGCTGCCCAGGCAGGTCTCGAACCCGCAGGCTCAGGCAATCCACTCACCTCAGCTTCCCAAAGGCGCAGGATTACAGGCTGAGCCACGGAGACTGACTGGGAAAACTCTTAATGGAAACTGAGCATTGGAGAAGTCTCCCCCTTCAGCACCCACATTCTGCACTGTCCTACCCCGGGCATAAATAATTATAATTAATAATATCACTATTCATTATTATTATGAAGAGGAGGAGGATTAAGAAATCTTCTTACCGTATAATAGGAGCTAAATTAAAATTTTTTAAATATCTCATCTCGTTTAATCCTCCCAAAACCCCTCTATCGTAGGGGGTTGAATTACATGAAACTGTCGATTTTGGCCATTCTGATTTACAAAAATAGTAATTTTGAAGCCTTTGACCTAACGGTTCCCCCATTTCATAGGTGAGGTTGCTGATTTATGGAAGTTAAGCAACATGCCGAGGTCCTCACAGCCAATAAGTGACTCACCTGGAAATTTAAGTCAGGCCTGACTCCAGAGCCTGTGGTCTAAACTGCCACAGTAGGCTGTAGGTGCCTGAGGCAGTCGGAAACTCACCTGGGTGACTGGGAGGCTCATTTCACAGCACAGCAAATAACCACCTTCTCTCTTTCAGACCTGTGCCAGGGAGGAAAAATAAAGAGATAAATAATATACAGGATCTGCCTCCAGTGGCGCCCTGTATATAGTACAGCAGGTGCTCAGGAAATATATTTTTACAAGCTAACTACTGAGGCTCACCTTCTTACACTCAAAGCACGAGGACAGCCTGCTTGCTTGCGAGAAGCCTTCAAGCTAGCAATATCTAGCCTTTTACAATTTACAAAGCTCATGTGCTCACATTCCCAGAATTGGCTTGCTTCTCTGTCAAGGACCTGACTAAGGACTGAAACTGACAATTTAGCCTGCTCCTCAAGCCACGAATCTCCACTGCTCAGAATCACATCTGTTTACAATAGACATCAGGGTCAAATGGCTGACATGGTGGCTCACACCTGTAATCCCAGCACATTAGGAGACCGAGGCAGGAAAATTGCTTGAGTCCTGGAGTTTGAGACCAGCCTGGGCAACATAGCAGATCTCATCTCTACCAAAAAAAAAAAAAAAAGAATCAAAACATTAGTCAGGTATGGTAGTGTGTACCTGTAGTCTCTGCTATTTAGGAGGCTGAGGCAGAAGGCTGGCCCAAATCCAGGAGGTTGAGGCTGCAGTTAACCATGATCATGCCACTGTTCTCCATCCTGGGCAACAGTGTGAGGCCCTGACTCAGAAAAGGAAGGAACGAAGGATAAGAGGGAGGCTGGGAGGGAGAGAAGGGGGAGGAAGGAAGGAAGGAAGGAAGGAAGGAAGGAAGGAAGGAAGGAAGGAAGGAAGGAAGGAAGGAAGGAAGGAAAATCTGAATCAGAGTGGGTGTAGCCTTGGGCCAATTTAGAGAGATGCTAGCGATTCAGAGGAAGGGCAATTTCAGTTTCCTTTTTGCGTTTTTTCTTTCTGAGCATAAATTCACCCTGGGGTTCTCACCTTCATCTCAAATCATTTCGGGAAACTTGACCCATGGCTGCACTGGTGAACCTCTGCACCCCAGGCTGGGGAGGCTGTATTTGCAGCACGTCAGCCCTTCCCCCCAATTCCCCAGCACTGAAGTCTGACCGGAGGATCACCCCAACCTGGCAATTCCGCCTCCTAGACACACCTTCCACATCCATTCACTTCTATTGCTGCTGCTGCCATGGTCCAAGCTCAGACAATAATCTCGTCCCCAGATTATTGCTCTGTTAAAAATAAAACTCCTGCCGGGTGCAGTGACTCACGCCTATAATCCCAGCACTTTGAGAAGTGAAGAGCAGAGGATTGCCTGAGCCCACAGGTTCAAGACTAACCTGGCCAACTTGACAAGACCTCATCTCTACAATAAATCAAAAAATTAGCTGGGTGTGGTGGCATGTGCCTGGAGTTCTGCTATTTGGAAGGCTAAGGTGGAAGGATCGCCTGAGCCCAGCAGGTTGAGGCTGTGGTGGCCATGAGCATGCCATTGCACTCCAGCCTGGGTCGCAGAGTAAGACTCCAACTCAAGAAATAAAATAAAATAAAATTCTGGTTGTGTCATTATACCACTTCAGATGCTTCAAAATGGTTTCTCGCTGACCCTAGAGTAAGATCCAGCCTTCCCTCCACACTAGGGACTCCGGCCACACAGGACTTCTCTTATGTCTCAAATACATCACTCTCCAGAGAACTTCCATGTACTCTGTTCATCAGCCTGGAACATCACTCATCTTTGCCTTATTTCTTCAGAGACTTTCCCGGATCTTTAGTGGGCTCCTATATTACCCTGCACTTCCTCCATTCTAATACTTTTCACACTCCATTGTATTTTCTTTTTCTCCCTCAAGATGTCCCTCAATCACAGTAGAGTTGAATGAATAGATGAACAAATAAAAGAGGAAATTAAAGTCCCATGCTCCAGAGGATTTAAAGTATTCAAAATATGTTGGTTCTGCACAGTGGCTCAGGCCTATAATCCCAACAGTTTGGGAGGCTGAAGCTGGAGGATTACTTGAGGCCAGGAGTCTAAGACCAGCCTGGGCAACATAGCGAGACTCCATCTTTACAAAAAATTTTAAAAAATAATTAGCTGGGCATAGTAGAGTACACCTTCAGTCCTAGCTGCTTGGAGGCTGAAGCAGGAGGGTCACTTGAGCCCAGGAATTTGAGGCTGCAGTGAGCTATGACAACATAGTACTCCAACCTGGGCAAACAGAACAAGATTCTGTCTCTAAAAAAAAAGAAGAAGAGGAAGAAGAGAAAACAAAAAGAAAAGAAAAAGAAAGGAAGAAAATAAAAATAGTAGTCAGTTACAGACCTGAGAGAACTTTAGTTCTGGTTCTGCTATGGGAGGCAGACATACAGACCCCACATAGGTTCAAACAGCACACATATATCTAGGTAGACCCCAAGCCTCATGGAAGCCTCAGCAACTGAGGCCACAGTGTATCAAGGGTAGATTCCCATAAGCCCAGTCATGGCCATAAATTAGGATTCACTCTTCATCCCATTCAACAACAGGAGGTCTAAGTCCCATCAAAATGACTTCTTGATGTGCTTTTTTTATGCATCTCAAACATTATGAAAAGGAGTTTTTTCCGAACTCGAAATGGACAGAGAACTCGATTTCTTGGTTGCCTGAATGAACCCTGGATGGGAGCAGGGTCTTTTAAGGTCAGTTTTGCTTTAACAATTGCTGCTGTCTCCTCAAGGGCAGAGGCTAGGATGACTTGTAAACCCTGTGGAGACCTGCACTGCCTACCCAGTGGAGACCAGGGAATGGAAGTAATGGTTGCTCACTCCAAAGAATCTGAACGTTGGGAGTTTAAAGCCAAATCACTAAAAGCTATGAGTGCAAATATTTATGACTTTCAGAACAATAGTGCTTTTTAAATCTGTATTTAATTTATATTTAACTAAATCTAGGATATGCATTTCATGGAAATTTACACAGCCAGTTCTCATAAGAAATAACCTCCATAGACAAAAATATGAATACTATAGATTTGTTGAAACCAAATAGAGCATTTCCAAGGTGAAGACATACCGTCAAAGGCCCCAAAGTCTCATATCTTATGCCTGATGTCACAGAATGAGAGAAACATCAGTGAGATGGAGTCCCAGACCACTGAGTGTGGTAGGAAGATAATAAGCATACTGTGTGCATGTATCCATTCTTGGCCTTGTTCCACAAAGCCTCAAGGGAGGCTATTGGAAACGTGTAAATGAAAATAGTAAGACATAAAAATGCTAAAACATAAGAATCAGGGAAACTACACAATAGAATGCAATGTCAAGTTTCAGGATTTGGAGAGGAATAGAACATATTTTTGAAGCCCAAAAGCCTCATGCCCTATTAATGATGAGCTTCAAATTTAGCTTTGAACTTCCTAGTCCTCTAAATGAAAAGGGAATATAACTAGTGATATTCAACATGGTGCCACAAGCTGTGCTACCAAAACGCCAAGGGTTTGATGGAGGTCCTGTTGCTTGCTACACAGAAAGCCAATCATTGAGACAAGGAGTATTGCCAGAGAAGGCTTTTGGGGGGTGATATTAGCCAAGAAGAAAGGAAGATTCTGTCTCAAATCTATCTCTTTGTCCCACCAAAGTTAGGGGACTATAAAGTGGAGAAGGAACGTAGAAAACAGGAATTAGGGAGGTGTAAAGAAGAGGAGTCAGTAAAAGGAGTTGAGAAAGGCTGTGACATCTCATTATCTGATGCTGTGTTGTGGTGAGTTTCAGCTCCTTGATGCCATAGCCCTGAGGTTCAGTTTCTTAAGAAAGGAACTCAGATAGGACAAATGTTAGTTTCAAACTTTAAGATCAGAAGGGTCAATTTCTATGTTTGTTTGTTTGTTGTTTATTTATTTGTTTGAATTGGAACCTCACTCTGTCACCCAAGCTGGAATGCAGTGGCACGCTCACGGCCACCCCAGCTTCAACCTACTGAGCTCTGGCAATCCTTCCACCTCAGCCTTCCAAGTAGCTGGAACTACAGGTGCATGCTACCATGTCCGACTATTTTTTTTTTAATTGTAGTGATCTGGTCTCACCAAGTTACCTGGGCTGGTCTCCAACCTGCAGGCTCAGGTAATCCACTCACCTTGGCCTCCCAAAGCGCTGGGATTATAGGCTGAGCTACCGAGCCCAGCCTGTGTGTTTATTTTTAAAAACTGTAACCATTAGTTCTATGGGGAAGTAGGCCTGGTTTCAGCTGTGTATAGGACTGTACATCTTAGGGATAGTCCTTGCTTAGGAATGCCTCCCTTGCCACAGAACATTGAGAAATTTCAGATACTAGTGAGATAAGTATAATGGAGTTTTATTTTATCTTGGGTGAACTGACCTCTTGCCACTGTCCTTAAATCATATCATAAAAGTGGACAACCCATTCTGTCCCTCACAGGCCTGTCCCAAGGCTCTGATGGTTTCATTCTTTCAACAGACATTTATGGAGGGTTGACTATGTGCCAGGCATATCCTGGTGTGGACACCGTGATGCGCTGCCCAGGATACCTTCCAGCATGAACTCTCCTGTGGCTGCCGAGAAAGCTGTCGACATACAGCATCAGCAGGGAGTCTGCTCCAGGAGTCACCTGAGCAGAAAGGAGCTGCCTCCCCTGGGGTGGCCCACATCTTATGACTGATTCATGTGGGGGTATAAATGCCCAACCTCCTCATCTCAGCTTGGAACAATTCTGAAGGGACATCCTAGCGTCAGAACATGCCACTGAGCTGGCTGGGGACTTCATTGAGATGTATCACTGCTCAGTTTCTTCCTCTACACAATCTTGCTTCTTTTCTATAAGCATCACTCCAAAGAACATTTCCTAGTAAACCGCAGGAATACTCTTTCCATCTCAGAACAAACTTAAAGGAGAAGAAGAGACACTACACCTAGTTAGCAGTGACAACCTCAATACCTCTCTTGGAAGTCACAGCAAAAACGAGGAGGGAGAAAGGATGCTACAGTGTCCTAGTATTCGAGAGCCTGGGTGATCCAATTTACACAGCCTTCATCTCTCTCCCTTATCGTCCTCCCTGCCAGGGGTCCATGGCCCCTGGGCTCTCTCACTCTCCTTCCTTTCTCATTATCAAATCTAATCTTAGCCTTTTTTTATGCTTAAAATGAGGGAATTGGACTCAATGGTCTTGAAACTCTATAATTATGACTCTTTGAACATTTAAAAACATAGTCATGTTCTTTTAACTCTCAACCCACATATATCAGAGAGTCTCAATTTATGCAAACACAAAATAAAGGACATTACTATTTGCTTTTTCAATACACCATATTTTAGTAAATAGATTTACGTCACCGTCATTGACAAACATTCAATGAGTGCCCACCAGATGTATCGTAAAGCACTTGAAAGATCAGCAATTGTTGAGGCATTGACATGTTTAAATTGGGCTCCTAATGCATGAAGCAAAAGGGAATGTATAACTTAGATTAGGAATGACATTCATACTACATGGCTGTTGTTTCTTCTCCCCTCTTCATCTTTTTCTTCTTCTTTCAAGCTACCAGATGGTATAGATCAAATTATTCCAGCACGCAGAGAGCCTGGATTTCTGCAGATGAGCCTAACAGCCAGTGCAGACTTTCACTTCTATCACTGCCATTAGCAGTGGTGTAATCTGCTCCCACCACGAGGCTCCAGCCAACCGTGCCACTCACGCAGGGGGGTGGCTCCAGCAACAATCGTGACTTGTATACTTGGAGAATTTCTGGAATAAAGCTTTTTTTAAATCTGTTTTTCTTATTTTCTTAAAACCACAGAAATATGCTTATTTTTTTAGAAAAATAAATGGAGCTAGTGGAATACAGTAAAATATAATGATTAAAATTCCTAGCCAGGTGCAGTGGCTCACACCTGTGATTCCAGCACACTGGAAGGCCAAGGAAGGAGGATCACTTGAGGCCAGGAGTTTGAGACTAGTCAGGTAACATAGCGAGATCTTGTCTCTACAAAAAACAATTATCTAGGTGTGGTGGTGTCTGCCTATAGTCCCAGGTACTCAGGAGACTGAGGCAGGAGGGTCACTTGAACCCAGGAGGTTAAAGCTGTGATGAACCAGGATTGCACCACTGCTCTCTAGCCTGGGCAACAGAGTGAGATCCTGTTTCAAGAAGAAGGAGGAGGAGAAGGAGAAGGAGGGAAGGAAGGAAGGAAGGAAGGAAGGAAGGAAGGAAGGAAGGAAGGAAGGAAGGAAGGAAGGAAGGAAGGGAGAAAAAGAAAACTCCAGCTTGAAGAGCCAGATAGAGAGGATATTAGGTGGGACACTGACAGCATTTGCTCGATTAAGCAGAATATGTCTGGAAGGAAATGTACCAGGAGATGGTGTTACTGAGGGTGGGGGGGAGAGGAAGGGTAGCTAGAATATTGGAAGACATGAGCCCTATTGTACTTCTAGACGGTTGTGGTGTGCGTACATCACCCAATCTCAGAGTAAACAAAATGATATGTAGAAATTAAACTGAGCCCTTGCAGAGATGCACTGGTGGCTAACAAGCCTGTCCCTAGAGCACCTGAGCAATATTGACATTTCAGGCTGGATAATTCTGCCTTGTGCACTCAACTGACTTGCGCGTTCAGCAGCATCCCTGGCCTGCCCCAAGTTGTGATCATCCAAAATATTCAGACATTGCCAAAAGTCCCCTGGTATGGGAAAGAGGCTAAATCATGCCCCTGCCCCTTGAGAATCTCTGCTCTAGGGAACCTGGTGAGGTTGGGTTATATCTCTTTGATACACTGAGCCACGGGGTGGTTGAATGTGGCACATACGTATCTGCACAAAGCAAGTGTGCAGGGAGGGACAGCCAACCACCTCGCCTACCCCATGAAAGGAGTGCATGTGCTGTTTATGGTTCTCTCTCCTTCCCTTCCCTATAGGCTCCCCCTCCATGTGTCCAGCATCCCTCCCTTCCCACACACGTCTCACCTAAGCATCAGGACACGTGGAGGCAGGAGGCTTTGCTCACACAGATGCCATGAGCATATTTCGTGATGCCAGGGACTATGGTGTGAGGTTGTGCTGTCACCCAGCTGACCTTCATTCTGATGAAACAAAGACGCCTCTTCCCCCTCATCGCCTACTTGCAAAAACTGGAAATAATACAAAGATGTGGTAACGTGTGGCACAAAGCCCTCTGAACCCATCTGAAATCAGTTCATTTCAGAACTGTGGTCACCTATGAAGAAACTATGCTTCTGACTGTGGATGTGGCTGAATCAAATGTGACCCCTCTCTGAAGTAACTCACGACTTCAGGGAGAGCCCAGTTGTGAAAGGGGAGTCTTGGTTGCAAAGGGCTAGTCAGGCACTGAATGGCCAGGCGTTTCCTCTTCTGCCTTCCTTCCCTTTCTTTCCATCTGTCCTGGGACACACTTTTCACTCTCCCAAATAATCCCTTTCCATTTACTTACTTGTGTGTAGTCTGTCTACCTCTACCAGAAGTTGTTCAGGTGAAACTGAAGACGGGTTAAGTCCTATTCTCACTGTTTCTCCAGCATCAAGCACAGCCCTTGATACAAAAGAGGTGGTCAGCAAATGCCTATGAGTTGAAGGACTGGATGAATGACTATTCCAGAGTGTTGTAGGAGGAGAGAAAACACAAACGAGAACAAGGAAAAAAGAAAGGGATGAGGCAGGAACTAGGACTGGAAATGCCTAGAAGTCACCAGGCACGGCTTCAATGACTCAGAACCGGAATGAGATGAAAGCGCTTCTTCAGTGAGGAGTTGGGCCATAACTCCTCCCCACCTTCTAGTTGTTTTCTGGAACCTGAAGCTGGACCATCTTTTGCAGGGTGTAATCTCCTCAGAGGGTGCCCACATCTCTGAAATGAGCTGATTTCAGATGGGTTCAAATGGCTTTGTGCCACACTTACCACATCCTTGTACCATTTGTCATTTTTTGCAAATAGGCAATGGGGAAACAAAGGCATCTTTGTTTCATCAGAATGAAGGCCAGCTTTTCCTGTGTAGAATTGTCACGATTGTTTGGATTACTGTTGAGCAGTGCTCACTCTCCCTCCCTCTGTGGGCCAAGTATATGATGTCCCCACTCCATAGGTGCTGAGCTTGGCTTCATAACCTTTTTTTTTGTCAGGGTCTCACTCTGTCACTCAAGCTGGAGTGCGGTGGCATGATCATGGCTCACTACAGCCTCAATCTCCTGGGTTTAGGCAATTCTCCCGTTTCAGCCTTCCAGGTAGCTGAGACTACAAGCACACTTCACCACTCCCAGCTAATCTTGTTTTTGTTTTGGTTTTTTTTTTGTAGGGACAAGAGGTCTTGCTATGTTGCCTAGGCTGGTCTCAAACTCCTGGGCTCAAGCATTCCTCCCACCTCAGCCTCCCAAAATGTTGGGATTATAGGCGTGAGCCACCATAGCCAGCCCATAACCTCTTTTGACCAATGGAATGCTATCAAAGACCACACCTAGAGACCTTAACTGCACAAGCCAAGTGCTTGGTTCCTTAAATCCAGGTATTCCCCCAAAGGAAGAGCCCACCCGACATGTCCACTGCCCTTTCAGAATGAAGACACATGGAGTGGACTTGAACCCTACTCCCAGCCTGGATCCCATTCCACAGGACTCACAGCCCCAAGCAGAGCCACCCAACTGAACCCAAATTGGATCACCCAAACCACAGGCTGACAGACTGATAATCATGACAATAAATTCTGGTTCTAAGCCACTGAGTTTTGAAATGGTTTGTCAAGCACCACTGTATGGTAATTGAGGACAGACTCAATAGTAATTCTCAGTGCCCGCTCCAACCAAAGTCAGCCATGAGCTATAATAGTGGCTCTTACTCTGTGGCCACATGGCTTTGAGCAAGTTAACGTAACCTTAGAGCCTGTTTCCTTATGTGTAAAATAGAAGCAACGATAGCATTACTTTCAGCATTGTTGATGGAATTAAATGTGAGCATCTGTATTAAGTATTTAGCACAGCAAGTAGCCCAGAGTAAACATTCTATAAATCAGAGGTCACAAATTGGAAAGGTGTCTTAAAAGAAACACAATCAAATCTCTCTACTGGCATCAATCCCCTAGGAAATTTCATTTTCCAAAAAAGTCTAGATTTATATCTTCTCTTGAAAAATCAGAAAATCTAGTGATTGGGCCAGCATTCCTACACAACAACAATGGACGGATCTGGAGGACAGTATGTATAACAGAAAATCTCATCACAGGGGCTTAAATAAGGGGCTAGTTTTTCTCACGCAGCAGCAAGACATTCAGAGTTTGGAGGTCCAGGGCTGGCACTGAGGCTGAACAATGCCATCAGGGATCTAGGACCCTCTGTCTTGCTCCTCTGCTATCTGTAGCATGTGGTGTTTGGTCCTCATGATCCCAAGATGACTGCTGCACAACCAGCAATGGCATCTGTGTTTTGGGCATAAAAGAAAACTAGGCAAGGGGCAAAATTTCTCCGAGCCAGACATTGCCCTTTTGTATGAGAAAGGCTTTCCAGGGATTTCTGCTTATACCTTAAAGATCAGAAGTAAGTTGTAGCAGCCACACCTTGCTGGAAGTTGAGCTAGGAAGTGGAGCATTTCCTTATGGCCCCCATAGTTAAAAAAGGTGCTACAGGACAGAGGACCCCAAAGTTGGGGTCTAACCTGAGAGGACTTTGGGCTTTGCGCAGGGAAGAATTCAAGAGCGAGCTGACAAAGTAAAGCAAAATTAAGTGTATCAAAAGAAAAACAGAAAGAAGGCTACTCTATAGGCAAGGCAGCCCCCATACATCGCTGGGGTTTCAGCTGGAAAATGAAAGCAATTTTATTGAAGTGGCAGAGAGCAGTCTTCTTCATAGGTAGAGCAGCCTGGGCTGGTCTACAGAAAGAACAGCAGTCGCATGTCACCGGGGTTTGACTTTTACGGCTATTTCTTGAGTATATGCTAAGCAAGGGGTGAATAGTCATAGATTTTCTTGGGAAACAGGTGAAGATTTCTAAGAACTGGAGTTCTTCTGAGTTTGTTGCTATAAGCAGGCAGGGTTGGAACTGTCCTGGTGCTGGAGAGTGTGTCATTTAGCATGCTAATATATTATCATAAACATATACTAGGGGTTACTCAGAAAAAGCCAGAATTTGTTTATTAAAAATTTGTGTATTTATTCTCACATGTTTAAACTTGTCACCTTCAAAGTATTCTCCATTTGATGCAATACACCTATCAAGACACTTTTCCCACTCTGTGAACTCACCAATTTTTTTTTTTTTTTGAGTTGGAGTCTCACTCTGTCACCTAGACTGGAGTGCAGTGACCGCTCCCGGCCACCGCAGCCTCGACCTGCTGGGCTCCGGCGATCCTTCCGCCTCAGCCTTCCAAGTAGCCGGAATTACCATGCCCGGCTGATTTTTTTGATTTATTGTAGAGATGAGGTCTCACTGCCCAGGCGGGTCTCGAACCCGCGGGCTCAGGCAATCCACTCACCTCAGCCTCCCAAAGGCGCGGGATTACAGGCTGAGCCACCAAGCCTGGCTGAACTCACCAATTTTGATACGTTTTAGTGCTTCTGCTGTTTTTGGTTGTTTGTTTGTTTGTTTATTTCATCTCTTCCACATCAACAAAATGTTTCCATTCGAGAACTTTTTTCATCTGGCAAAACGAAAAGAAAGTTGCTCCGGACAAGATCAGGTGAATAGGGAAAGTGGGGTAAGGGGATTATGCTCTTGGTCAAAACTGCTGAAAACTCAGCACCATGTGGGCAGGTGCAGTCACCTGTTTGCCACAACTCTGAATGTTTTTTTTCTGCAATGCAGTATCTCACAACAACACTATCTGGTACACTGATGCCAATGTGTTCCTAGAACACTTACCTAGCAGGGGAAGTCTGTACTATAAGGGGCCAGCACTCCAAAAAAATAATAATTCTGGGTGTTTTGGGGTCTCCCTCTCACAATCAGAGGCAATGTCAGGTAGAAGGCAAATTAGTTGCCATTTTGATTTTAACTGGCTCTAAGTGGTCTCAACCTCATTCTGTTTTTCTCTGTGGGGTCTCAAAAAACCAGGCCATCTATCTGCCTAGAGAAACTTTTTCAGCCACCGGTCTTAAAAAGTTAGCCTTCTTTATCCCAGGAAACTAGTCCTGCCAAATTCATATCTCAAAGGGAGTGGGAAAGGTGTTGAACTACTCAAGCTAGAGTATCCTGTTTAGCCTAGACTTTTTCCAGGCATTCACCTTCCCTCTGTGGCCCCTATACATGTACCTGTTTGCAACCCCTGCCATAAATGGTGTCTGTTTGTGTTACTCTCAGGCATGGTTTGGGAATATGCTCTTGGGTTTCTCCCTTCTGGCCTACGCCTTCTGAGCTCATGACAGAACTGAACTTTCAAGGCCCCACACTCTGCAGTACTTTGCCCCATTCTTGGTCTTTAGCTTCTCATCTGTGGCAGAGGCAATAGGCAATAAGCTCAAAAAAACAATGGGACGTTCAAGTCATTCTGACCATAATGGCCATATTCTTGATGTGGCCTTGGTTCGAACCAAAAAAATATTCTTTTCCCTCTACTCTGTTCATCCTATTTTTTTCTTTTGATGGACATGTATAGTTTCATACCATTTTTCAAGGCTGGTTATTGAAGTTCCAGGAGGTGACCTCTATTTACTACAATAAAATTAGTGATTTATAGAAAGTCAGAATTCCACAATCCCCCGAACTCCTCTTTTATCCCTAACTACTGTGTCAGCAAAGCACCCGGCATCCAGCATGGTTCAAAGGTCTGAATTGTGTAGCAAAATAAATCATTTTCTAAATCCCGATAGTCATGTATGGTATGAGCATTCTTAACTCGAATTGAGTAAGGAGGAAGAGAGCAGATGCAGCCAACCTTGGCTGTGGTATATTACTCAAGTTGATATGGGGCAGAGAAGATTGGATATTTAATGTCAATGATACTGCGAGAGGGGGTGAGAAATTCCAAGTTCCACTAGAAAATAAAAAGGTAAAATTTAGGTCCCATAAGCCCTAGCCTATTTTTTTCTCCCCCCCCCCCACTGTCATTCTCCCTTCTTTCTTACCTTCCCTCTCCCCTCTCTCCCTCCCTTCCTGCCTGCTGGTCTATTTCTGAGTCTACTCTTGAAAGCCTAGCAAATTTTTCAGTAGGGCCTTAATTTAGGCTCCAGCATTGACATTCTAATATATGTGGAATGCTGGTCCCAAACTTGTGTATTCAGATGCACTTGATGTTGCCCTTCACATCACAATGTTCAAACCTAAATCTCTGAACTGTGTAGAGCTGCCCAGAGTCTGAGCAGGGGGCAGGGTTTGACTCCTTTAGGCAAATTTGCACATTCAAGTGGTCTCTGTTCCAGAAACCTCAGGAATCCTGGAGACAAAGTATCTATCCAGTAGAGAGGGGAGTAAGCTTGATGGGTCTTGCTGTGCAGTTATAGCAGTTCACTGTCATTCAGCAAATTTGTTTGCCCCCACTGTATTCAGTCACAGTGCTGGGCACTGTGGACATGATGATCCATAAGATACGATCCAGCCCCCAAGAGCTCACCACCAGAGGAGATGATGGACCTACACAAAAGTGATTTGCCCCTGTAGAAGAGCTCTGAATCCCCTAAGACCAGTGTCTCTTGAACTTGAATGTGCACAAAAATCCCCTGGGGTTCTGGTGAAATGTCAATTTCGATTCAGTAGGTATGGGGTAGGTACTGAGATTCTGCAAGTCTAACAAGCTCCCTGGTAATGCCCAGGCTGCTGGCCTGGGGCACACTTTGAGCAGCATGGTCCTAGGGATGGGTGTCCGTTGTGATAAGGAAGCCTAGAGGCTCACTGAGTAAGACAAGCCCCAGGGAGCAATTACAGGCTGCTTCTACAGAAGCTCGTGCACTTCAGACTCTGTGACATCACTCAGGCTAAGGAGTACAAGCAGTCATCTTTCAGGCTATTCCCATCCCACTAAGGCAGCCTGTCACTGTATCACCGCAAACCAAAGGAGCATTTTTCAGCTGCAGGCCGAGTAATGTGGCAGTTTCAAGAGGTAAATATTTAAAAAGAAACCAGTGCCTAGGTTGAGAGTTCTTCTTAGAACAGCCTTCGTTTCTTTTGTCTTCATTTACAAAAGGAGGCCAGACACAGTGGCTTACATCTGTGTATAAACCCAGTGCTTTTGGGAGACTGAGGTTGAAGGATCACTAGAGGCCAGGAGTGGAAACATTAAAACCAGCATGGGAAACATAGCAAGACCATACAAAAAGACCTACTTAGGACGCTGAGGAAGGAGAAACACTTGAGCTCAGGAGTTTGAGGCTGCAGTGAGCTAGGAACATGCCTTTGTA
The DNA here is from genome assembly GCF_000164805.1 of Carlito syrichta. NCBI lineage: Eukaryota > Metazoa > Chordata > Mammalia > Primates > Tarsiidae > Carlito > Carlito syrichta. Next base: position 785,253 of record NW_007248186.1, read on the forward strand.
CTTCAGCCTGGGCAACAGAACAAGATCCCATCTTTGAAGAAAAAATGAGAGGGGTTTTTCAGTGCATTGCATATTCTATAAATCTCCATGGGGGCCTTTTTCTCTCTTGCCATCTTTCCCTTAAAGATTACTGTACTTCTCAGAATTCTTATGTCATGCCACTCACACAGTAGGTGCTCAATAAATGCTTTAGCAATTTTGAGTAGAAAACATATGGATGCTTTATTTTCCTTTTTGCTTTTTAAAACCTGAAACCAGATGCTAGAGTCTATTTTCTACTTTTGAATCTCTGTTTAGAAAACTGTTCCTTCTTCTTTCTTGTAAGGGATCGTTTAGGTAAGGACCCACTATGTACAAAATCTTTGAGAGATCAATGAGTTCCCAACTTGTGAGACTATTGTGTCAGCTATTTATTGCCACAGCCAATGCTGTGCAACAAACAAGACCCAATAAGCAACACACGTATTACTTATCCATCTGGTAGTTAGCTTGGAAGATCTCCTGAGTTCACTCACATATATCTGGAAACCATCTAGTTGTCAGAGGATCCAAGCTGGTCCTAGTTGGACAACTGAGCAAAGTGGACTCTATCATGTATTCTCTCATTCAACAGACTCTCCCAGGCATGTTTTCATGGAAATGGTAAGACACAGGAATGCAGGCAGACATACACAGGTGCTTTATTACAAGCCTATGCTAGTATTAAATCCCATATGCCAAGGAAAGTCACATGGCCAGGCAGAGTCAAAGTGGGAAGGCATCATAAAATTAAACCAGTAAAGATGTGGATACAGGAGGGGAGAAAAACTGGGACCATTAATAGCATCCATCTTTCTCAGCTTTCACATGCAACACAGCCACTTTACAGTCATAGTTAAGCTGATCCAAACAACATCTTTGCATGCAACAAACAGCTACCCTTCTCTGCTCCCGAAAAGACAGAACAACTGCAGAAAGTCAAGAGAAAACAAAGGCTTTTGAGAGGAGGGAGCGCAACAGTGTTTACTGACAATGCTCTATTCATAATCCACATTTAATTCCAACTCAAAAGGATGCATTTGTCATCGGCCAGGTTTTAATAGCCCCGCCCTTAAGTGGCGTCCATGCTACAGCGGAAATTGCAGGCTTTCTGCCTCTTTCAAAAGCAAGGGCCCGAGCACTGAAGGTAAACAAAGGGTAATGAAACAGCAAATGGCAGGGTGTCAAGTTGTTGGAAGGTGTCTAGCGGAATGCCACGGGGACACGGTTTCATTCTGGTCTCATTTAACATCTTCATTAATGATCTGGAAGAGGCAGTAAACAGCCCATTAATTATAATCACAAGTGATGCTAAATTGGGATTTGTTGCCTGCACTGAAGAAAGGGACTCAGAGAAAAGGACTAAGCAGGAGATGGATTCCAGCTTGGCAAAGAGGAACAGCACCCAGGAAAACCATACAGTGAGCGCAGGGAAGAGAACAAGTCACTTGGAAGCAATGAGGTCAAAAGGCAAGAAAGCTTCGCTCAATTCTTTCTGGAAAAGTCTAGAGTATTTGCAAATAGACCAAAGGAGGAGGGAGGGTAGTTTACATCATGGGAGATGGCTTCTAGAAGTTACATACAAGTAATCTGTAGCAGGGGAGGAGAGAAATCAATGTAATTTGGAGTATAAGTTAAAGAACAGGGAATGTTTGACATTTTTTCCTTCATAGTTTATTTCTCCCCCTGGCATATAAACTCATAAGGCTGAGGATTTGTGCTTATTTGCTTTCTGCTACATCCCTAGCTCTTGGTACCATGCCTGTTCCATAGAAGTCACTTAATAAATATTTGTTACACGAGTGATAATGGAGTGTGACTTCTGAAGAAGGAATCAAAAGAAGCTGTCTATCAGGGTGTGGTGGCATGTGCTTGTAGTCCTAACCACTCCAGTGGCTGAGGCAGGAGGAGTCTGAAGTTTGAGAGTAGCCCGGGCAGCATAGTAAGACACCATCTCTACCAAAAAAAAATGCTTTCTCTCCTTAAGGTACAAAGCAGTCAGAAGTTTGGCTAAAAGCAAAAGAAACAAACAACACAAAAAGCGGGGGTGGGAGGGAAATGAACAGAATGAAAACCAATAAAATAAATCTCTCCAGAGACCCTATTGCTTTTATTATAGAGCACACTGGTAGTAATAAATGTGCTTAAAGACGTCTAGCACTGTCTAAATGCTTTGCAGGCATTATTTCACTTAGTCATCACAATAACCAATGAGGTATGTTCTATGCTTGCCCCCATTTATATATGGGGTACGGAGAGATTACATAAGTTTCTCCAAGGTCATGGTGATGGAATTTAGAGAATTGACAGAAAGTCAACAAATGCAGTCAACAGTGCAGGTGACGCCTCCCAGCCTTCCACTTGGCAAACCATGCCTAGCAGGAATATGAGACTGAAGAAGGGACACAGCTTTTCCCCTGCCTGTGGCTAGAAGAAACCATCTGTAGTCTTCTTTTATTTTCTTTGTTATTCTCTTTCTTTTATGTTAGTAAAGACCTGGTACTTTATTTTTTTACATATGTACCTTTCATTATTTTCTGTACATGAGTTCATTCCTCTGTCATTTGTATATATTGAGAGTTGCATACATTAAAGCCACATACACTGGACTTAAAGGTGATTTAAAAACTCTCTAGGGCAACTTTTTTTTAGACAGGATCTTGCTCTGTGGACCAGGCAGGAGTGCAGTGGCACAATCATGACACACTGCAGGCTCGAACTCCTAAGCTCAAATAATATTCCCACATCAGCCTCCCAAAGTGCTGGAATTAAAGATGTCAGTCACCACACCTGGCCAAGGACAATTTTAACAGGAATCATTTTTTGTCTTATATGTTGACTTTAGAACAAAAGCCCCACAGTTCTGGCTTCTTCCTCCTATGAAACCACTCTAGGTTATTTAGCATTTTAGCTCGTAGTTATAATTTTAATATACTTGTTTGTTTTGTCCAATGCCTGTTATATGAATACCTTAAGGTCATGAATTTTGACTTCTGCAATGACCAGCTTCTATGGAGACAGCGCAGTCCTTGATTAGAAAGTCAGAAGCTAAGACAGAGACAAGCCGGAGAGAAAAATCCTAGAAACATCAAGAAACTGGGTGCAATCACCAAAGTACCCAAAGGTATTCTGGTTCCTGGAGTTTGTCTTCTGATTCTGGTTTCTTCTCCAAATTACTGACTTCTTTTTGTCCTGTTTGGGTTGAGTTTCTGTCTCTCAGAACCAAAAAGACCCTTAATAATGCAATCACTTTAGAGTCTGTCTAAATTTAAACAATCTATGCTTGGATTTTGGGATTCTAATGCTGATATTAATGGGAGATCAATTTAGAAGTGCTCTTGGGGGACGATAGAAAGCCATTGTGATTGGCATCCTGTGCTAAGCTGGAGATTACTAAAAACTGACTCTGTCTATAAGTTTAATGACTATGTAGTCAAAATATGCCATCAAACAGAAAGTTCTGAGGCTAATTTAAGAGGGTAAAGTCAGGCGTGGTGGCTCGTGCCTGTAATCTCACACTTTGGGAGGTTGAGGCAGAAGGATTGCTTGATCCCAGAAATTCAAGGCCAACCTGGGCAACATAGCAAGACCTCGTCTCTACAAAAAATTTAAAAATTTGCCTGATGTGGTGGCATGCACCTGTAGTTCCAGCTACTCAAGAGACTGAGGGGGAAGGATTGCCTGAGCCCAGGAGGTTGAGGCTACAGTGAGCCATGATTGTGCCATTGGGCTTCAGCCTGGGTGACAGAGTGAGAGAGATCCCAACTCAACAACAACAAAATTTTTTTTAAAGAGGGTATAAGAAGTTGCACTCTACAAATCAAGATGATACCAGAAAAGCATTTTCCAAATTGCATGCCTGTTGGAATAGGGTAGCCATATAATTTATCCTCTAAACTGATACACTGCTGAGAATGAAAGAGGATGCCTTTAGCAATTATGCAAGGACAAAATAGGACTGGTCACCTGTGTCAAATGGCACCTCAACAAAGGGGAACCCTTGGTCCAAAAAGTTTGGGATGTCTGCACACTATACTTCCCTTGTCAAGAGTTACATTCTACAAGGTGTCCTGTAGTAAAAAAACAAACACTAAATGTCATCTAAACTAGCATTCCTCAAACTGATTTGATTATGAAATCTTTATTTTCAGTAACACTTGCTACCATCCAGGTACCTGTGTTCTGTAGACCATACTTCAGAAAATGCTAATCTTAAACCGCTCTTACTCAGATGCAGTGTACCTTGCTACCTGCATGAAGCCTCCAAAATAAGACTATCTTCCCACCAAGCTCCCATTTGACTGAAAGTTTCACTTTTATTTCCTCTTTTAAGGACTTTTTAATGAATATGCACATTGTGGTGGAGTTAGGCATTATGGCATCCAGAAGGAATAACTCATTAGCGAGATAAACACTAGCAATAATTCGTTTACCTAAATGGCCTCTTACCACCCATGGATTCTGAGTGGAGAACACGTCCCCCGAGAATTGTCTTCATAGGAAAAGTGGGGGTAAAAAAAGGCCCTGGTGTGTGGAGAACTGGCCTGGCCTGTGTAGTACTTTAGTAGTGAGTTCTAGGCTAATTTGGTTCCCTACCTTTACGCCACCCATGACCACTTCCCTTTATCTGTTCCCCCATATCTCTAGTTTTAAAAGATGTTGCCTCCAAAGTAAACTAAGCACAATTGCCAGTAGACTTTACTGCCTTGCTTTCATCTATTTTCTGGCCTGTCCATCTGAGAAGATGCCTTCCCAGCTACCACCATGAGGTTCTAGAGAAAGCTTCCATGATCTTCTAAAACCCCACTTTTTAAACATAGTGACTAATCTAGGGAAAGGCCCCTGGACCAAGCCAGACCAACCAGAGATGTTCCCTGAAGGTTTTGTCATTTGGATCAGAGTGAGTGAGTCTGAGTCCCCCTTGGACCACCAAAGCTCTGGGACATGGGCCTGAGAGCTGCTGGCAGCCATGTTTCCAGCCACATGAAGAAGCTGGTTAAAGTTTGAAAATATGCCCCAAAGTTCATGCCTTGGAAAAGTGATTGCCAATGTGGTGGTTATTGGGAGCTGGGACCTTTAAGATGTGATAAGATCATGAGGGTTCTATGCTCATGAATGGATAAATGTTGTTATGGAAGGCAGGATTTCCTTAGCAGATGAATTCAACTCCCTTATTCCTCTCTCTTGCCCTTCTGCTAGGTGATGCCTTCTGACATGGGCTGATGCAGCAAAAAGGCCCTCATCTGATGCAGTCCCTTGGTCTTGGACTTCCTCACCTCTAGAATTGTGAGTCAAAAACCGTTCTGTTCTTTATAAATTACCCAGTCTGTGGTATTCTGATAAAGCAGGACAAAATAAAGACACCGATCTTAGAGCAGGGATTCTCAACTACTATTGATATTTGGAGTCAACTAATTCTTTGTTTTGGGAGGCTATTCTATGCATGGCAGAATATTTAGCAGCATATTTGGTCCCTAACTCCTGGATGCCAGTAGCATCCTCCACCTACTTGTGACAACCAAAATGTCCCCAGATATTGCCAAACATTCCCTGGGAGGTAAAAATCCACTCCCTCCCTGGTTGAGAACCATTGGCCTAGATACAGCACGAAGCCCGTATTTACAGAAGAGCACAGGTGAGAGGCAGAGAATGAGAGAATGTCCTGGTGACAACCAAGGCCCCAGCTCCAGCTGTCCCTGAGACTCAGCGCACACCAGTTCTTCCTGTGGATTGATTTCATGAGCCATTTAACTCCACTTTTCCCCAAGCTAGCTCCAGTTGAATGTCTCTAGTCGCACATGAGAGTACTATGCTAATCTATAATTTCCATCAGAACTTTGGGCCAACTGAAAATAGCTCTTGATGATATTCGACTACCCTGTGAGTCAGAGTCTCTAACCCTGCATTAGATGGAGAAGTATGAAGCATGAATGAGGGAGGAGAGAGGGAGTAAAAGTGAGCCCCCCCCCCGTTCCCACCTCTTTCAATGTCTCCAGCAAGCAACAGAGGTGAGTTTGCCTAAAGATAAGAGGTGTTTGTTTTCCCAGGGAAAATGAGGATTATGGAATGAGGGAAAGTATTCTTTTTCCAAATAGGCTAAGCAAAACAATAGAAAAAATAGAAACTTGATGTTTGAGGTCAGAGGAAGCCTTTTCCCAGACACGCACACACACACACACACACACACACACACACACACACACAAGGTCTGACAATTTGGTTTGTGAGCCATCCTAGAAAAAGGAAGGGCTACATTCCTCATTGCTGAATATCATTAAGTTACCTTTGAGGTACTCCCCTAGTATACCTAGTCCACTCGTCAAAGCAATTTTGGAGTTTTTTTTCTGCAATGGCCATCAGAGCTGTCATAGTTATTTGTTGAGGTCTTACAATTAAGTTCGCCAGTTTGCCACCATGCACTTACATTGGCAGCACTGTACAAATAACTGTACTGGAGCACCCTCCCTACTCACATGACCTGGCCCCCAATGACTTTTTTTCTTTACCCAGAGATAAAGGAAATATTGAAAGGAAGACATTTGATGGCATTCAGGACATCAAGGGTAATATGAGGACAACTCTGGTAGCCATTCCAGAAAAAAAGAGTTCCAAAATTGCTTTGACAGGCAGACTAGGTGCTGGCCTTGGCACATAGCTTCCCAAGGGGAATACTTTGAAGGTGACCATAGTGATATTCAGCAGTGAGGTATGTAGCACTTTTTCTAGGATGAGTTTGCAAACTTAATTGTCATGCCTCTCGTGTGTGTGTGTGTGTGTGTGTGTGTGTGTGTGTGTGTGTGTGTGTGTGTATGCGCGTGCGCGCGCATCTGTTTGTGTGTATATATGTATAAGTGTGCATTATAAATTTCCTGGACATCAAAGTCCATGACTATGCCTCTGAGTCTTAGGAGAGGCTGTGGCCTGTCCTGACAGCTCAGAGTTCCACAAACTATACCCTCTTTTGTCTTCAGGCCCAGTGCCTTTTCAAAACAACCCCACAACAGCCCCAGGATGGAGTCAGTGACCCTCAACTCTCCCCCCAACACACACACATACACGCAAAAAGTGCCCATGCCGCATACAAGGAGATCCTCCCTAGACCCAGCTTTGGAGCTTAGAGCTGGGTGCCTAAAACTGGACAGGAGAGGCACTCAGGCAGGAAGCACTGGGATGGCCACTAGGTTGTTAAAATACCTGAATACATCCAGACTGCAGGGTAAGGAGTTGTGCTATCCTGAGCCCACTCGGTGTGCCTCTGCCAACCCAGCTCCTCAGTGGGACCCACTTGGAGGGCCTGATGACCCAGGAACCAAAGGGTTGATGCTGCACGCCAGGCAGTCCCAGAACCCTGCTTAAACCTGTTTCTCTTCTGATTGGTTAGTGCTAAAGAGTTTGAATAACACCCCCGAAAAGAAAAACAGAATACTAGGGGGGAAGGATGAGAGGGTGGCAAAGACTGCACTTATGTTACAATATTCATTTGGAATGGTCATGTGTTGTCATTAATCCTTTATGGATGCATTTTTTTCTGAAAGCATTTTGGACTTGGCCTCAGGGATGGAGTTGCCTTGACACCCATGGAAGGTGCTCACCATCCAGCAGGTTACATTTGAGCGAGACTACAGGTAATGGAGAAGGTGCCAGCTGGAGGCTGGGTGTCAACTGAGGGAACCTTCCTTTCCTGGGGAGGTCATGCTACATTTCTGCAGTTTTCCAGGAGTGCAGACAGACTGGCACTGCACGTTCATGCTCTCTTTTGGTCCCTCCTGATGGGCAAATGTTGGCAAGGCTGCTGGTAGGAATTCTGCGTCTGCCTAACATGGAGCAAGCACACCCAGAGTCACCTTGGTCATGTCTAGGTTTTGCTCTGACCCACTGAGCCACCAAGACCGTGTGGGTACCATGGCACTGATGCAATCAAATGCAACTAAATTTAGAACAGAAGAGTTCTGTAGCAATTTCCTTGGATTACTTTTGCTCTTTCTAATTTAGGCAAAGCAGAGAGGCTCTAGTATTCCTCCTTAATTCAACAAATACTCAGGACAGAGAGAAACAAACCATTTTTAAATGACTGCTCTTGAGAAGGCAAAGAAGACAGCTGTGGATGATGGCGAGCAAAGTTCATTCTGGTCAAAACACAAGAAAGAACCCAAAATGACCCCTTCAATACATACCCTCTGCCCTTTTTCCTGAATCTATTTGTCCTTTCATGGTATGACCCCATCCCTCTGCCATTCTGTGCTCCATTAAAGCAGGATCTTATGCTCATGCGACAGTCAACTATTAGCTGATAAGGCTTAACAACTCCCAGTAGGTATTTGCATTTTAATAGAGGATTATTGAAGACTGAAAAGCCTTCCGGGTCCCAAAGAACAAAGCACAGAATTAGGAGCTAGGAGGTGGATATTCTGGGGAGCAGAGAATTGCCCAGATTATTCTCAAGTCCCTTTCACATGGGCCACCAGTTCTCTGAACCCTCTTCTGGTGTTCTTTCCTGCTCCCACTAACCCTGTCTCCACAAACACATTAGCTGGCAGTGGCTTGCTTGTGGGGTTTTTGAAGGAGATGATTGTCTTTTATTTAGTAAAAATTCAGAGCCATTCTGGTTATGGGCCATTCTGGGCTGTTATGGAAGACTCGCTCTCAAGTGTCCAGAGTCTATCGGGGTTATAGGTGATAGTGAGAGAATTGCATTGCTTCTCGTCCCTCCACGCCTTCCCACCACCCGCCTCTAAGTCTCCAATGTCTATTGCACCATTCTCTATGTCTTTGCAGATCCTTAGTTTGGCTTCCACTTATAAGTGAGCACATGTGTGGTTTCCTTTTCTGTTCTTGCGTCAGTTCACTTAGGGTGATGGTCTCCAATTCCACCCAAATTGATGCAAAAGTGCTTGGTTTAGGAAAACATGAAGGGAGGGGGGTTGGGTAGGGACTGTCAACTAAAACGGTGACAGTAACAAGAGATAAAAAACAGACAAGAATATGGAGAATCTGGGGATAGATGATGGTATTTTAAGAAACATATTTTTCTTTTTTGTCTTTTAATTTCAATAGCTTTAGAATGCACAAATGAGTTTTTGGTTACATGGAGGCATTGTTCAATGGCAAAGAAGCCTGCGCTTTAAGTGTACCTGCTACCCCCATCCATGCACATTGTACCCAGTAGATGAATTTTCATCCCTCCACTCCTTCCCACCATTCCCCTCCCAGTCTTCAAGTTCATTATACCATTCTCCATGTCTTTGCAGACCCTTAGTTTACCTCCCACTTATTAGTGAGAACATGCAGTGTTTCATTTTCTGTTGTTGCGTTAGTTCACTTAGGATGATGTTCTCCAATTCCACCCAAGTTAATGCAAAATGTATCATTTCATTCTTTTATGGCTGAATTGTATTCCATGATATATGTATACCACGTTTCATTATCCGCTAACAAGTTGATGGGCATTTAGGTTGATTCCATATCTTTGCAATAGTGAACTGTGCTGCGATAAACATCTAGGTACATGTGTCCTTTTTGTGTAACAATCTCTGTTCCTTTGGGTAGATACCTAGTAGTGGGATTACTAGATTGAATGGTAGATCTACTATTAATTCTCTGAGAAATCTCCATACCGATTTTCGTAGAGGTTGTACTCATTGGCACTCCCACCAACAGTTGTATAAGCATTTTCTTTTCACTGCATCCACACTAGCATCTATTTTTAAAAAATATTTTATTAATGACCATTCTGACCGATGTAAGGTGGTATCTCATTGTGGTTTTAACTTGCATTTCCCTGATGATTAGTGATGTTGAGCATTTTTTCGTGTTTGTTGGCCATTTGATATCTTCTTTGAGAGATGTCTGTTTATGTCATATGTCTACTTTTTAACAGTATTATTTGTTTTTTTCTTGCTGATGTGTTTGAGTTCTTTGTGGATTCTGGATATTAGTCCTTTGTTGGGTATATAGTCTGCAAACACCTTCTCTCATTCGGTTGGTTGCCTATTTGCCCTGTTGATTATTTCTTCTGCAGTGCAGAAGCGTTTTAGTTTCCTTAAGTTTATTTTTGTTTTAGTTGCATTTGCTTTTGGGCTTTTAGTCATAAATTATTTGCCTAGGCCAATGTCCAGAAAAGCTTTTCCTAGGTTTTCTTCTAGTATTTTTATGGTTTCAGGTCTGACATTTAAATCTTCAATCCATCTTGAGTTAACTTTTTTATATGGTAAGAGTTAAGAATCAAGTTTTATTTTTCTGCATGTAGTTATCCAATTCTCCCAGCATCATTTGTTGAATAGGGTGTCCTTTCCCCAGTGTATGTTTGTGCCTGCTTTGTCAAAGATCAGTTAGTTGTAGGTAAATTATAGTTTAATGTGGAAGACTGGCCAGTAAGAAGTTCATAGTACAAGAAAAGCCAGCAGACTTTTAGAATAGGGATGTTTAATTTTAAATTGGGGTATAAGTGCTATGCTTAGTTAAAAGCAATACTCCATACACTCAAAATTTTGGTAATTAAAAACTTCTTCAGGTACTAAGATAGGTATCAGTGCCAGGCAAATCCCAAACATTAAAGTTCAGATTTTGATGGGTAAAAACCTGAGAAATATTTAAACCCCATAACTGATTCACTCTATTTCTAGGAATCAATCTTAAATAATCTGAAATTAATATAAAATAGTATTATGCAAATACAGGATTATTTACACAAAGAATATTTAGAGGCCATGCTCGGTATCTCAGCCTGTAATCCCAGCACTTTGGGAGGCCAAGGCGAGTGGATCGCCTGAACCCACAGGTTAGAGACCAGCCCAGGCAACTTGGCAAGACCTCGTCTCTACAATAAACTTTAAAAAAATTAGCTGGTGTGGTAGCACACACCTGTAGTTCCAGCTACGTGGAAGGCTGAGGTGGAAGGGTCGCCAGAGCCCAGCAGGTTGACGCTGGGGTGACTGTAAGCATGTCACTGCAATCCAGCCTGAGTGACAGAGTGAGATTCCAACTCAAAAAAAAAAAAAAAGAAAATTATGAAAATTTAGAAGCAATGTCCAAAAGTATTCAAAAGACCCATTACCTGGAACACTTATCGGCTTTCTCCTACCTTTTCCTATTTACCCATCCTTTAAGGTGTCTTAGTTTGGTTTCCGATAAAATCAGACCCTGAGAGAGAAGAAAACAACAAGAATGTGTACTGATGGGCAGGTTACAGCTGACAGGAGATGGATCCCTATGGAGATCTTCCGAGGAACTTTGTAAAATACGCCATGGAATTGCTTCACCATGAACAAGAAGCTGGGGTGTTGATTCACCAACTCCAAGACCATCTTAGTTGAGGGTGGCCACTGGACACATTCAGTTGGCACTTACAGGCTCCCCTAGGAGTAGACCAAGCAAATTTTGGTGGCACTGGAGAAAACTTCAAGCAGAAGAGCAGAGACTGTCAGCAGGTGGGAGCTGTTCGCTACGGCTGCCAGTGGCCTCAGAGGGGGGCCTGGTATGATGCGGGGCAAGCCAGCAGCAGCTTCAGCTTCAGCTCCCAGTTCAAATTCACTCTTGCTCTCCCTCCACATGCAGTAGTCTTTTATAACAGTATAAATCTCCCTCTTGCCAATCATTCCACCGTTATTTTGTCTATATTACATTTAAAAAAAAAGACATGGAGATCTCACTCTGTCGCCCAGGCTAGAGTGCCCTGGTACAATCACAGCTCCCATAGCTTTGAGCTCCCGTGCCCTAGTGATCCTCCCACCCCAGCCTCCTGAGTACCTAGGACTACAGACATGCACCACTACACCCAACAATTTTTATTTTTTTGTAGAGATAGGCCATGATTTTCTATGAGAGCTTAAGTACCTTTCTATGCCTCAGTTTCCTCATCTATAAAATGGGGATGATACTAATCCCTGTGGTAGATTGCAAAAATGGCTGCAATTCTTCATCCTTGGTATGCATGCCCTTTATAATATGATTTTGCACCTCTTTTTTGTCAAGAAGAAGTCTGTTTTCTCACTCCCTGAATCTGAGTTGTAGTTGTAGATTTGCTTTGGCCAAATGCAAATGGAGCCGAAATGGCAGGGTGCCAAGTTTTGAGCCTGGGCCTCAAGAGGTTTGTGTACTTCCAAGAGTTCCTTGGGATTCTGCCTCTGCCGAGAGAATTAGCTGGAACTAGCCTGCTGGAGGAGGAGAGACCTTAAAATAAAGGCAAATTCTTTTATCAGACCTTCCTAGACAAGCCAGCCCCCAGTTGCCCAGATACACCAGAGGACCTAGCTAAGGTGGTACCTTAGTCAACAGCCAGCTACCCTAGAAGTAGAAGCTTTCTTTTCTTTTCTTTTCTTTTCTTTTCTTTTTCTGAGTCAGAGTCTCACTCTGTCACCCAGACAAGAGTGTGATGGCATACTTATGGCCACCGCAGCCTCAACCTGCTGAATTCAAGTGATCCTTCCACTTCAGCCTTCCAAGTAGCTGGAACTGCAGACGCACACCACCATGCCTGGCTAATTTTTTGATTTATTGTAGAGACAAGTTCTCTCCATGTTGCCCAGGTTGGTCTCAAACCTATGGGCTCAGGCAAGCCTCTCATCTCTGTCTCCCAAAGTGCTGGGATTACAGGTGTGAGCCACAGCACGCAGCAGAAGCTTTCAACCAATGCATAGGCGTGTGAGCAAAAGTAAATGTTGCAAAAAAGTAAATGTTGCATGTCACTGAAGTCTTATGGTTGTTACTCAGCATTGTTTTGATAAGGTAACTGATACAGCACCAATTTCACTAGGGATTACAGAAACAAATAAACATGCAGGATGTGGCACAGTGCCAGGACCAGGATATATTTTCCTTAAATGTTAACTATTACTGTTATAATCATCAGGGCACTATCATCGTGTGCCATGTATTCAGATTACTTATATATATGTCAGTTCCTCCTACTAAGCTAGGGGCTTCTGGATGATAGAAAGCCGGATCTAATTCATTCTCGATGATATATCCCCCTATATTCAGAAGCCCATAACTCAGGAGGGAGACAGGCACGGACATCAAGTTCGTTGTGGGTCTGTGAGATAGCAAACGTCCAAAGTACCGAACACAGAGCTAGCACAAACACGCCTGGTCATGATAAAACAAATAATGAAAACGGAGCCTCCGACACATCAGGGCACTTGCACAAAGGTGAGATTAGAAAGAGCAAAGCTGGCCTTCACCTCCACCCAGAGCCATCCAGAGGATGAATGACGGGCTGATTTGGCAGGTTTTGTGCCATTGCTGCTGCTCTGCTTTCGGACTCCCTCTCCCTCAGAGATCAAACATCACATGATGAAAAAACTAATTAGAGCAAGCATAGGACCTGATACAAAGTGGCCTATTAAGAAAAGTTGAGTCAAATGAATGCAAAAGGATATCTATTGCCATTATGGCCTTCACAAGGATTTATTTTTGTTCTTTCCTAAGTGGAGTGTATTGTTTGAGAAAAGGTGTGGTAAAAATCAGAATGTTTTCACAACACACCTCCTGGTCCTCAGAGAGACTCTCCTCGGGGTCCAGCAGGCTGCGTGGAGCAAGTTCCCAGCAGAAACACTCAGGTAGCATGTGTTGAGTCTGAGCAAGTTTAACAGAAACTCAGGCGTATTCATCTTCATTTCATGTTTTCGACAGCCTCTCAACTTAGGTCACGTCCAAGGCAAACCAAGTGATTTTATTAAAGGAAAGAAGAGGTGATGGAGTGCACATGGACTAACTTGGATTCCATTCCTAAGTCCATGACCCATCAACTACAGGACCTTGACCCAGTTACTTAATTTTTCTGAGTCTCAATTCCTTCATCTGTAAAATAGGGTTGATAAGAAGCCTCTCCTGTCAGGCGACATACAGAAGAGATGCCAAATGTCCGACTCATAATAGCAAGAGTGTGGGGACAGGAGAGTCTAGTGGCTAATCTCTGAGGCTCTCGAGCCAGATGACCGTGTTTGTCTTCCAACTTGGCCACTTGATACCTGTACTTAACTCCTCTGTGCCTCGGGTTCTATAAAATCTGTAGAATAGGGGAAATGATCTCTGACTTTAAGGCTGTCAGGGGATTGAATGAGTCAGCATATATGTAAAGTCCTTAGAACAGTATCTGGTACACAGCAGACACTCATTAAGTGCTAGCTATGGCTGCTATTCAAACAGAATTATTAATAGAAATCTCTGATGACCAGAGACCTCCTCATCATCTCACTTTAGTCCAGATATCAGCTGCAATACATCAGCTCGTGTACACAAATGGCAAGAGTGGATTTAAGCAAATCATAATTCAGTGAGTCACGATTCCAGTTTATAAGCAGAGAAGCACAATTCAATTTTTATAGGCAGCTGGGCTGCTCATTAAGAAGAAGCCCTTAATTACAGCACCTGACGTAGAAACGTTGCCTCGTGCCTGCCTCGTTTTCCCCCCACTTCTCCCTCACTCTATTACCCACCTATTCATCTGCTTATTATTTATTTTCCTGTCTCCTTGGAGAGTATGCCAGTTGTCCAGAGGCCGAAACAGTGAAACTGCTCCCTGGCACCAGAACTCACATGTCTCTGCTGAAAGTAAAAACAAGGCTGGGCTTGGTGGCTCAGCCTATCATCCCAGCATTTTGGGAGGCTGAGGTGAGTGGATTGCCTGAGTCTGAAGGTCCAAGGCCAGCCTGGGCAACTTAGTGAGACCTTGTCTCTACAATAAATAAAAAAATAGCTGGACGTGGTAGCGTGCACCTGTAGTTCCAGCTACTTGGAAGGCTGAGGCGGACCCAGTAGGTCACTGGAGCCCAGCAGGTCAACATGGGGTGGTCGTGAGCATGCCACTGCACTCCAGCCTGGGCAACAGAGTGAGATTCCATCTTTAAAAAAAAAAATTCACAGATTTAAAAAAAAAAGAAAGTAAAAACAGTGCTCAACTCCCTGGGGTGGTGATTTCTGAGAACAGTGAGAGAGCCCCGGAAAGATTAGTGGAGCAAAGAAAATGGCTCATAGAACTTACCCAAGGGACAGGAAAACCTACATTCATATAAAAATCTGTATGCAGGTACTTTAGTGACTTTATTTATGACCATCCAAAACTGGAAACAACCCAGATGCCACTCAACCGGTGAATGGTTAAATTGTGATGTATTCATACAATGGAATTCAGCAATTAAAAAAAATAACAAACTACTAATACATGCATAACATGAATGTGCCCCAAATTCACTAGCTAAGTAAAAGAATTTGGACTTAAAAGGTTACATATTGTATGATTCCCAAAAATGCGACTTCCTGGAAAAAGGTACAACTATGGGAGCAGAAATATAGATCAGTGGTTGCAAGGGCCGAATTGGGAAACTGGGGGTAGCTACAAAAGACCCTAGGGAACTAGGGGGAAGAATGGAAATGTTCCATCTCCTAACTGTGGTGGTGGTTACACAACAACACAAGTTTTAAGTTTCTTAAAACTTGCAGAACTGTACACTAAAATAAATAAGTCTTACTGGCTGTGAATTATACTTCTGTAAACCTAACTTTAAAATAAAATTGTTCCAGCTAGCTATGGCGGCTAATGCCTGTAATCCCAACATTTTGGGAAGCCGAGGCAGGAGGATTGCCTGAGCACAGGAGTTGGAAACTAGCTTAGGGAACATAGCGAGACTGCGTCTCTACAAAAACAAAAAATTAGCTGGGCATAGCATCAGGCACCTGTAGTCTCAGCTACTCAGGAGGCTGAGGCAGAAGGGTCGTCTGAGCCCAGGAGGGCAAGGCTGTGGTGAGCTGTGATAGTGCCACTGCATTCCAGCCTCGGCGACAGAGTGAGACCCCAACTCAAATAAGTAAGTTGAATAAATTAAATTAAAGAGTTCATAGGAAACTTGGACCTTGGTACATTCCAAAGTCAAACAAATAACCTCTATTTTTTCTGACCTTTATTTTTACTTTATGCATTTCTGGAGATCCTGTTAGCCATTAAAATATGCATTTTTAAAAGTAGAGGGCAACTAATCTCATCAAAGATAATAACACTAGCTTAAGAAAAGATCTGCTTTTCCAAGTGAAATCAGTCTTGCAGGAGGAATCAGATATGAATTCCATTGGGCAAAACATGTTACCATCCTTATCCATGTCAGATGGTGCATCGGAGGGAATGCATTGTTTCAGACACTGGTGAAAAGGAGATAACGGCGGTTGCCCAGCCTATTCATAACTGACCTCAATACACAAAGACCTCAACATGTAGGAAATCTGGTCCTACTAAATAAAGGCAAGATTGAATTGAGACAAATGCCAGGTGGGTGCTCCCAGAAGAATAACCTTGGCCAAATGAAATAAGCCCAGTACAGAAAAAAATCCAAGAATTCTCATTCTGAACACTCTCCAATTTCTCGGGGTCTAGCATTGCAGAAAGAAATCTGATTTTCACAGTTCATCGCAGACATGGAAGAGTGTGGACTGATTGTTGTGAGCTTTTTCCACCATTAAAGCAATTTTTCCAACTGAAAATACACTTCACTGATGAATCATTAATGCCAGCTATTCAAAGAACGACGACTCTAAAAAGTGGCGACTGATAAATGAGTAACCCAAGTATGAGTGGATGCAGAAGAGGAGACAAGTGATGTGAGCCCGCAGTGCTGAGTATTTGCTGAGCCCAGAGGTACATGATCTCATCTCCTCCCACCATGACCTATGAGAAAGATGTCATCATCACCACTCTCAGACAGGAGATGGAGGCTTAGACAGGTGAGACAGCTTGCTTGCGATCATTTTATACTTTCAAATGTGAATGTTCCAAGATTCCACAACAAGTAGAAATGGCGATTTCAGAATTAAATTTGGACAGTGGTTGAGGAGGCCAAAAGGAGAGAAAATAAAATGCTAAAGAGATGGCAGTGGTGTGCTGATAAGTGTTTGACAACCAGCTCTGGGATGGGGGGTTGGCTTATAACCTAGCCTACCCATGACTGAGTTCAAGCAGACTTTGTGATGTCAACCAGCTTGCAAATTTCCTGACAGTTTAACAGTTTGCTCTCCTGAGAGTTGGTAGAGAAATTTTTAGTGAAAAATATCAGTTTAGAGAAAGCCTTAAGAAAACCCTGGGTGAACAAGAAGTTAGCGATGAGAAGAGCAGAATAACTGGAGGAGGAAAGAAGACTGAAAGGTATGGGGGAATAACAGAGGAAGACAGAATTCAGGGGACAGATCTGAGACCTGCTGATGAATATGGAAATCTCACTGAAAACCCCCCTCTGGGTTCTATGGTCCCCAGTGTTTAAGGCTATGAGTGGACCTGGGACTGAACAGAAGCTTCTGCTTAATGGAAAGCCAAAATGATCCTTGGTCAGGATTTAGAAAAGCAGCCTGTGGTATAACAATGACAACAACAACAAAACACTGAGTCACTGAAAAGAGGAAATGGTGATTTCTAATGACCACATTGTCAAACTTACTCTGATATCCAAGCATAGAGAATCGAGGTCCTGCCATCTGAGCTTCCTTGCTGGGCAATATCACCCCATATCCCACTGCTCATACTCATAGATCTTCCTTCTGTGTGCCTGATGTGATCCTCCTATCACATGATTTCTGACTCTTGGTGCTCTGCTTCTGACCTTATTTCTCATTCTCCTATTTGCAGCCTCATCATCAAGCCAGAAGGCCACACGGTCCTTCCTCTATAATTTGACTTTTCCTTGAATTCTCCCCACTCTCACGCTCATGGCAATTTTAAAGCAAAGCTGCAAATTCCTTGACACGCCTTCCTTCCAGAGGTAGGATCTATGTCCTCACCTCTTGAATCTGTGCCAGAATTGTCTATAGAGTATTATAGAAGTGCCAGTATACAAGTCTGTAAACAGCCATGCAGTGCCAGGCGCTGTGTAAGAAAACTAACTATCCCGAAGACACCATGATAGAAAAGCCAAGTAGAGGCACTCCAGAGGACATTCCTTGCAGAGTTGAGCTCTTCATCCATCTTGTTGAGCCACCATATGTGAGTAAAGTCATGGTGGATCCCCCGGCCAGCACAGCCTTCATCTGAATACACCCAAGTGATCTTAGTGGATGCTCTTCATAGCACTCTTCTACTGACCCTTGCCTAAAATCCTTACACACAAAGTCACAAGATATAATGAAATGGTTACTTGTTTAAGCTAGTAAATTTGGGGGTGGCAGGGTCATTTGTTGTACAGCAATGAATAACTAGAACAGTCTACTCGCAGACCTTCTTTTCCCTCCCATAGGGCTGTCTAGTCCTAACCCCCGAATTGTTAAGAAGGCCTTTTGAATAGCACCATGAAGTATTGGTGTATTTAATTCTATCATGTGAACCAAGAACAGTTTCACTAGCTTATATATGACAACAGCATGCATATGCAATAAAGGATCACAGCCTTTAGCACACACTTTCGTGAAGTATCAGTCTCTGACCCTGAGGGCTATCGGATATTTCTAAGATGTCCTGGTAATGTTTGTTTGCTACTTCTTCACTCACTTGTTTGTGAACTATTCAGGAAAACAGGAAGAGGTTCTAAAAATATACAGACAACTCAAATGAGAACATTTTGCCCATTTATGTAATTTTTCCTTCTTGCATTTGAGAAAAACACTCTTCCAACTGAACAATAAAACACCTCCATCAAAATTCATGTAACAAAAAAGAATAAGTTGAGAACCATCCTTTCAAACCTGTGTAATGGTAGGTAATGTATAATGGTAGATACGTGGCATTCCAACTGAAGATAAGTTACTAGGTTAACTTATAGTTTGCCTTTAATCACTCACTCCACAGCATTTATTACACACATAATATGTACCACAATGAGCCAGGCTCGGTGGCTCAGCCTGTAATCCCGTGCTTTGGGAGGCAGAGGTGAGTGGATTGCCTGAGCCTGTGGGTTCGAGATCTGCCTGGGCAACTTGGTGAGACCTCATCTCTACAATAACTCAAAAAAATTAGCCGGGCGTGGTAGCGCGCGCCTGTAGTTCCAGCTAGTTGGAAGGCTGAGGCGGAAGGATCACCGGAGCCCAGCAGGCCGAGGCTGTGGAGGCTGGGAGCGGCCACTGCACTCCAGTCTGGGTGACAGAGTGAGTCTCCAACTCAAAAACAATCAAACAAACAAACAAAAATATGTACCACAATGGACTCAGAAACATAATCTTGCAAAGGAAATAAACACTTAAGCTACTATGTCCATTTTGTAATTGCAAATACAAGCATTTGTAAGTTTTGACATTTCTAGAATTGGAGTGTTTCTTTACAATCAATGTCAAGGCTTACTTTCGTACCAGCTGCCAGGGTGAAGAGGAAGTGTCACTTTTGAGATAACCCAGGTGGTAAGGCCTCAATACAAGCGTATTTAACAATGCACAGCAAGCATATTTGTCCTTTCCTCACCTTGGTGAGTAATTTGCATTGGTGACAACATTTCAACTAAACTTTAGATCTTGAATTTGTTACTTAAAATATCTTCCAAAATGTTATGTTATGACGAAACATTAAAACAAAAACATTATACATTCAGAAAACACCCCTCTTCAATAGGCAAGGCAATTGAAGGGGCTCTCTCAGGAATAGCTGATGGAAATTTTTAGCCAGGGAGAGACAGGTGTGACCAATGCATGCACCATGAGGGGTTATCAGTCAGGCCCTAGAAGTCTCTCTGTTCAAAGCTTTCTGTCCTTTAAAGAGAAGCCATTTAACTTCTAACAATATGTCATTCACTCCTCTGTGAGATACTATAATAGTGGACACATGGCATTACACATTTGTTCAAGCCCGTAGAATGTACAATACCAAGAGTGAACCCTAATGTAAATTATGAACTTTGGGTGACAATGAAGTGTCGATGTAGATCCATCAATTATATAAGCTATATCTCTCCAATGAGGGATATTCATAATGGGAGAGGTTGTGTGTATGGGACAAAGTGTAGACAAGCTATCTCTGTACCTTCCTCTCAAGCTTGCTATGAACCTGAAGCTTCTCTAAAAATGTAAAGTCTTAAAATATATATATTACTTATCTTTATGACTGAGTTTTTTGATATCTCCTTAAATTTTGTGCCCAAGGTAAATGCTTCACCAACCTCATCCTAGTCCCAGACCTGTCACTCAACATTTGTTGCCAAATTTTCAAAGGGTTTTGTTTCTAATGGCTGTTATGTAAATTCAAGCATTATTTTACAATGTTTTTAAATTTAATTACAAAAATACTGTATCCTTATAAAAAATAAAAAGTAGAAAAGAGCATAAAGTAAAAAGCAAATGTCTTTCATATTGTTATCCTCTCAATTCCATTTCCAGAATAAATTGTGATTTATTCTGTTAATAAATTATGTATCTCTCCAGGTAATTTTTTTATAAATACATGCAAAATATATATGCACTATAAACCTTTTATAAAACAAATGGGATCATATTATATCACTGTTCTGTACCTGTTTTTTTCCCACTTAATAATATAACAGACACTTTTCCATATCCTTCTCTTTTTTGGGGGGTCTCACTCTGTCACCCAGGCTGGAGTGCAGTGGCATACTCACAGCCATCCCAGCGTTGACCTGCTGGGCTCTGGTGATCCTTCCACCTCAGCCTTCCAAGTAGCCTGCTACCACTCCCAGCTAACTATTCCATATCCTTAGTCTAGTTTGTTCTATCTGAGCTGCATAGAAACTTATCATACAGTGTCTTAATTCAGGCTGCTATAATGTCATAAACTGGTAAAAGTGCTCCCAAAGTTCCCACTTCCTAATTTCATTATTTTAGGGGATTAGGTTTCAACATATGAATCTGGAGTGGGGCGGGTGACACCAACAATCAAATCACAGCATACAGCTACTTCCTAGTTTAATCAATTCCATATCGATAAACATTCATGTTGTTTTTAGTGTTTGTTGTTTCAAACGGGGCTATAACTAAAATTCCTAAACATACTTTTGCTTGTTTGTTTTCATTAAAATGTTTTATTAATATTGCCATATTGCCTTCCCAAATATTTTGTGTATTTTTTTCACCCTCCATCAACAGTTTACGACAGGGGTCCCCAACCCCTAGCCATGAACCAGACCACACAACAGGAGGTGAGCAGAGAGGTGAGCAGCGGGCAAGTGAGTGAAGCTTCATCTGTATTTACAGCCACTCCCCATACTCACATTACCGGTAGTCTGAGCTCCATCTCCTGTCAGATCATGGGGAACATTAGATTCTCATAGGAGCTTGAGCCCTATTGTGAACTGTGCATGCAAGAGATCTAGGATGCATGGTCCTTATGAGAATCGAATGCCTGATGATTTGAGGTGGAGTTGAGGTGATGATGTTATTGCTAGGAAGCAGCTTCAAATACAGATTAACATTAGCAGTGAGGTTTGACTGCGCAGACCATAACAAATCAGTTGCTTGCAGACTCATATCAAAACCCTATCAGTGAGTGGCAAGTGAGTTGATGTACCTAAATTGTACATCTGCATCTGATGACAGGCTTTAAGTCAGAATTTGACACTTAGTCCCTGCATGGTCACTCATTATTTTATTTACACTTCTGTCTGTGCCACTTTCCCACACTGCACACTTGTCTCAGTCACCGTTTTGGTAATCTCACAAGGTAACCCTAACCAAAATTAGTAAAAAGACATATGTCACTGGAGAGTTTCTTTGAAAAGCGGGAAAGAACCAATGATGATACAGCAGAAGACTCTAAGACTACCCACAAAAAGAAAGCTGTGTTTAAAGGAAATTACCAAGAGTCCTACTTAAAATACAGGTTCATTGCAAGAGGTGATCACATTCTCCAAGTTCACTTTGTATAATATGTGGTGACTGGCGATTGCTATTCAACGAAGCCATGACACCTTCAAAACTATTTCACCACATGGAAACCAGCACCTTCTATTAAAAGACAAGCCTTTGGAGCTTTTTAAAAGAAAAAAAATGTGAACACAAAGAATAGAAGCAATTATTGAAGACCATCACTTCATCCAGTATGTCTATACTGAAAACATCATTCTTAGTGACTAACCACATTGCTTAAGCTAAGAAGCCCTTTACTACTGTTGAAGAGTTGATCTTGCCTGCTGCTGAGAGAGGAGATAGCTAGAGAAAAGCTAGGCAGACAGGGAGGGTCCCCTGGTAACAATCCAGCAAATTTCTGGCAGATACACTGGTGTTGGTAAACAACCTCCTTACAAGCTTCTCAAGCTAGAACTTAAGTACTCACTGCTGGGATAGAAAAGCAACCAATCAGCTTGCTGCCAAAGGCCAACCAATCAGCTCACTGTTAGGCCCCTACCTCCTGCTAATTCGTTCTTAGTACTGACCAATCAGGATAGCTAGTGCTGACCAATCAGCTCATGGTTAGTACTACTAGTCATTGTCTCAGTCTTAGGGCTATGTAAGTACCAGGTTTCTACTCCAAGTTGACAGCCTCTTCAGTTCCCCTCCCACTGTAGAAGCTTTTCTGTCCTCTTAATAAATCCTGCTTTCTCAACTTTCTGGCCATCTGTGTCCCTCATTTCTCCTGGACATGAGACAAGAACCCTGACTTGAAGAGCTGCGCTGGACATGAAACAAGAACCCTGACTTGATGAGCTATAGAAGATCATCAAAGCTGAAGAGCTGCACATCCTGGGGGCCAGCCAACTAAGCTGGCTGAACTGAGAGAGCTGCCAGCAGAAGGCAAGACTCCAAAGCTGAGACACTTCTGGGGACTGCAACATTCTCGGGACTTGGCTTACCAGCCCATTAGAACCAACACTCCTGGGGCTAGGCTGGCTGATCCATTGAGCTGGCACTCTTGAAGCCCAGGCTGACCTGAAAATTCCGTATCACTGCTAAGGTCATTTGTCATGAACTTTTAGGAGAGGCTGTAGTTCAAAAGGTGGCACATGTTCTTTTTTCAGCTAGCACTATTACCAGATGAACTGATGAAATAGCAGAAGATATAGAGGTACAATTGTTAGAGAGGGTTATTGAGTCATGGTCTGCAATCCAGGTTGATGACTCTACTGTTGTTGACAACAAGCCAACAATGCTTGCTTTTATGCGATATATTTTTCAGAAGAATGTGCATAAGGATATGTTATGTGCACTTGTGTTGCCAACCAATACCACTGCTGCAGAACTATTCCAGTCTTCTACATATCAGGAAAACTGAATTGGTCATTTTATATCAGTATATGTATGGACAGAGCAGCTGCCATGACTGAATGGCTTTCTGGTTTCAATACTTGAGTCAAAGAGGTCTCTTCTGAATGTGAGTCTCTACACTGTGTCATCCATAGAGAAATGCTGGCTAGTCGAAAAATATCACCTGAACTTAATGTTATGCAGGGTGTGATTAAAATTATCATCCACACTAAAGGACATGCCCTTAACTCATGTCTGTTCATACAGCTCTGTGAGGAGATGGACACAGAGCACATACATCTTCTCTTATACACAGAAGTGAAATGGCTTTCTAAAGGTAAATCACTGGTCAGAGTTTTTGAGTTGTGGGAGTCACTCCAGAAATTCCTTTTCGAAAACAGTCACCACCAACAACACATTTCAGTGGCACAAAATGGGTTGGAAAACTTGCTTACTTGTGTGACATATTCAACCTGCTCAACGAACTCAATTCGTCACCTCAGAGAAGAGGGAGAACTGTATTCCAGTCAGATAAAGTGACTACATTCGAAGGCAAACTGGAATTTTGGGGAATGATAAGTGAACATTGGGATTTTTGACATGCTTCAAACTTTAGCAGAGATTTAGAAAGAGGCTGAGCCAGGACCTACTTTCTCCCAGTTGGGGCATTATCACCTATCTCAGCTTTCAAAAGAGTTTGACCATTAGTTCCCAATCACAAAAGAACCCCAGACTGGGAAGGAATAGATCTGTGACCCATTTGTGAATAAGCCAGGTGAATCGACTTTGTGCTAAAGGAGAATCAACTACTTGAGATCACAAATAGCGGTGGCCTTAAAAGTTGTTGGAGACAACTTCAAATCTCCGTACATTCTGGATTAAAGTCAAGGCAGAATATTCTGAAATTCCCACAAAAGCACTGAAAAGCCTGCTTCCATTTCCAACATTCTATCTTTGTGAAGCAGGATTGTCTGCGATGACAGCCACCAAAACAAGACTACAGAATAGAATGGACATAAGAAACACACTTCAGGTGTCACTGTCTCCAATCACTCCCAGATGAGACCATCTAGTTGCAGAAAAACAAGCTCAGGGCTCCCGCTGATTCTGCATTACGGTGAGTTGCATAATAATTTCATTATATATTACAATATAATAATAATAGAAATAAAATGCACAATAATCGTAATGCTCTTGAATCATCCCGAGACCATTCATCCATCCCCCCTCTGTGGAAAAATTATTTTCCACGAAACTGGTCCCTGATGCCAAAAAGGTTGGGGACTGCTGGTTTAGGGAGTATCTATTTTCTGTCTCCATGACCAACACTGTATGTTGCTATTTTTTTTCTTAATTTGCTAATCTGATAGTAATTTTGTTATTTTATTTATTTCATTATCTTTTATAGATTTATGAGCCATCTACTGCTCTGCTGTGAATTTTGTGTTAATATCCTTTGCCCATCTATTTATTGGGTCATCGAACTTTTCCATATGGATTCGTATGAACTCTTTGCAAATTAAAGAGATTAGTCCTCTGTGTATCATGTATTACAAACATTTTTCTTTTTACTTCTTATTTATCTTTTTATTTTGTCTATAGAGAGTTTTAATTTGTTTTGTGAGCTTTTTTGTTAAAAGGAAATTTCAGGATTTTAAAAATTATTTAAATAATCAACCGTATCATTAGTGGTGTCTCAGTTTTAAGTCATATTTAACATGCTTCTCCCCATTCGAACTTTTATTAAATTCATATTTTCTCCTAGATCTGGTATTGCTGTTATTGCATTTCTTTGAAAGTCTGAGCTGTTGAATTTCCTTTGGTTGAAAGAAGTGATGTTGAGATCCAGGTGGCCTTTGTCAAATGGCATGCCGTTTGCACAACAGATTTTACTGATGAACTATGAAGAAAGGTTACAAGGGTCATCTTTTCACCACTATTTAAGAGGACAGATTTATATTAAAATAATGTTCATATGTTCTTTTGCTTATTCCTGAATCTTTCATTCTGTTTATTTAATGGAATCTTTTTGTCACATCATACACGTTAATGACTGTAACATAATGAAACATATAAACACTTGCTAGAGATATTTCTCCTCATAACTTCTTTTCTTTTCCTGACTTTTCTTTTTTTTCTGACTTTTCTTCCATGTTTGATTTTCCAAGATGAACTTCAGAATAATTTCATCAAGTTTTTAAAAGCCCTGTATTCTGACAGGTATTTTACTGAATTTATAAGTTAACTTCAGGAAAGTTACTATCTTTTAATATCTTTTTAATAATAGCCATACTTTTCAATGCTCAGAAAAAAAGGAACACTTGTCTATCAATGTATTGAAGACATTTTGAACAAAATGACATTGCATTATATGGTGCATTTTTGATTGAGAGCTTAAGGGAGATATTTTTTTTTTTTTTTTTTTTTTGAGTTGGAGTCTCACTCTGTCGCCCAGACGGGAGTGCCGTGGCCGCTCCCGGCCACCGCAGCCTTGCCTGCTGGGCTCCGGTGATCCTTCCGCCTCAGCCTTCCGAGTAGCCGGAATTACAGGTGCGAGCTACCATGCCCAGCTGATCTTTTGATTTATTGTGGAGATGAGGTTTCACTGCCCAGGCAGGTCTCGAACCCGCGGGCTCAGGCAATCCACTCACCTCAGCCTCCCAAAGGCGTGGGATTACAGGCTGAGCCACCGAGCCCGGCTTGGGAGATCTTTTATATATTCTATTATGACTATTTGCAGTTGTTGTAGCATAAGCCAATTCATTCTATAAGTAATGTCGCCGCACCCACTGCATGTACTAGACCATGAAAAAAGAATGAAATGAATGTGGTCCCTTCTCCACCACCTTCTCGTTAGATGACCATTTCTAGTAGGAAAGGCAGTCATAAAAAATGTCCTTACAATGTAGTGACGTGTAATTGGGACAGCAGAGTGTTTTATGGGATATAGAATAATAGAATTTGAGGAAGAGCTTTCTTCCCTAAGAGTTTGTCCAGTCTAAGACATGACACATTAACTAGATTTTAAGGAAAAGTGGGTATATTGCTCATTCATATATCTACTGGAATTTTGATGTTACTCAAAAAGTTGTTTAATTAAAAATAACATCTTATTACAAAAACATTTATTTAAAAAGTTGATTTATATATAAGTAGGTTTTCATATGTGTGAGTGAATTCTTTAGATAGTATAGATATGAATTTTTAACTGTTACATATGATGCAAACACTTTCCCAGCCAACTTTATTGATTGCCATGGTACAGGCGTTCAAAGATTTTAGACCATTAAGTCTGTCACTTCCCGTTTAATTTCTCCTATTGTTTTGATCTTTCAAAAGCCATCATCTCCATAAAGATCTAGTAAATGGGGTCCCATTTTGGCCACCACATTTCAATAGTCACATGGAACTTCTGAATAGGATTCAAAAATGAGAAATGAAAAGTAGGTTTCCATTTTTTACAAGTAAAAGTTGAAATAGAACAGACTAAAGAAAGAACTTATATATTATCCCCAAGAATAATGTGGAAGATGATGAACAGTGATTGTCCCTGTTCAGTTCTGATTAAAAGAAAATGTGTTTACAGCAAAGTTAAAGAATTTGGATAAACATAAGGAAACTTATTTACCATCAGGGTGCTAGAACGATAGAATAAACTCCAGAATAAGATGAGGACTTCCGGTCCCAGAGATTTTTTCTCAAGATAATAGAAACCATTTCTCCTTAATGATTTACGCCAATGGGTTACAAACTGGAGTTCTTACTTGGAGTGTCTTGTGAAAGATAGGAGAAAGGGACTAGGGCATGGGTCTATTGGTTAAACATAAAGATCTGGAAAAAATAGTTTATCCTGCCCTCTGTCGACAGGTGGGTTCTGACTCAGCTGATAACTCATGGTGTATTCTCAACTTTGCTTGATAGTAGTCAGTGCAAGTCACATGGTTAGAAAGAATAATTTTGGTTGCAGCTTTGTGATTCTGTGATCTGTATCAATACCATGTTTAGCCTTGGCTAAATGGGCTCAGAGTGGACCCCTGTTGCCCCGAATCCAATATAGTCACAAAATTGCATTACAGTAAAGAATCAAAAGTACTGAGAATATAATTTTTTTTTAAATAAGAGAATAAAAAAAGCATGATTTTCTGTAGCTTAGAAATGCTATACTTGTAGGAAAGGCAGATAAAAATAGTTTAACACACTCCCAAATTACCCAAATTTCTTTTTGAAAGGCAGGCATATTCAGCACATAAATCAATGGTCAAAATCTGGTCTTTAGTGACTTTGAAAACAGACATAAAAATGTATATTTTGCATTTTGAAAAGTCTTTAATTGACGACTAGAGTCATGGCAAAAGGAGATTAAAAATTTTTCAGCTGCATAAGATTTTCAATGAGTTCCCTAAGGATGTGGGTGGCTAGCTTTGATTTTAAGATTGAACCGATTAGTAGGAAGGAAATGTGGTGTCAGGCATTAAAACCTCATTTTTATTATCTAACACTTATGCAATTCACTTCCTCTCTGAATTAAAAAAAGTATTTTATAATATTTTGGTTATCATGAGCAGTGTTGCCCATAAAGGGCTGGAACCGGAAACATTAGAGGAAGTCCAGCTGGTGACCTAGCCAGGCATCACAAAATACCTTGTTTTGGTAGGGTCACCAGGGCCCCAAGTCCAGGAAGTCCAGTTCCTCAGATTCACCCAAACTCAGAGAGACTGGCTCACATCAACATACTCAGTTCTCTAAGGTCAAAGTTGGATTATGATGGGAGAGTGAGACACTCATCAACTTTCCTTCCCACCAAAACCCCTATAACATCACTGAAGGAGTACTTTTTTTGGAAGGGGAGTATAACCATTTATTTTTTAAATTTTACTTTTTTTTCTTTCTTTCTTTCTTTCTTTTTTTTTTTGAGTTGGAGTCTCACTCTGTTGCCTAGACTGGAGTGCAGTGGCATCCTCCCGGCCACCGCAGCCTTGACCTGCTGGGCTCCAGTGATCCTTCCGTCTCAGCCTTCCAAGTAGCTGGAACTACAGGTGCACACTACCGTGCCCGCCTAAATTTTACTTTTAAAATTGATAATAATTACACATATTCATGGTGTACATAGTGATGTTTCAATACATATAATATACATATTATGTTATCCTGATGAGATCAGGATAATTCACATAGTTTGTCATCTCAAACATTTATCATTTCTTTGTGTTGGAAACATTCAATTATCTTCCTTCTAGATACTTGAAACGACAAATAATTATTAACTATCATTATCCTACAGTGATATATAGAACTCCTATCTAGGTGTAATTTTGTATCTTTCAATAAATTGAAAAAGAATAAATATATTATAGTGTGGGGAAACAATAAAAAGCCCCATTAATGAACCAGAAACTTGGAATTAGTCCTCAAAGAAAGAAAGAGCTGGGATCATTATGAAAAGAAAAAAATCCTAAAGGGTATCATAGCTTGAAACACATGTAAGAGAAGAATCATAGCAGTAGGGAGAGAAGTCTGGGGAATGCTCCACACTCGAGCCAGTGCACTGCACTAATGTGTTCTTTTGTTCAACAAATATTTGTTAAGCATCCTTTATGTGCCAGGCCCTGTTCTTGGCATTTGAGTCATGTCAGTGAACAAAACAAGATCCTTGCCCTCTTGGAACTGATATCCTAGTGGAGCAAGACAGACAATGGAAGATAAACATAATAAGTAAACATTTCAGTGTGTCAGAAAAGGCTGAGTGCTGTGGAAAATGAACAAGTAGGTCAAGGCAAGAAAGATTTGTTGTGTCAGGGTAGGAGGAAAGATGTTGAATAAGATAGTCAGGCTATCCTCCTTGAGAAGGAGAGTTAGCCAAGCCGCTACCTGGGGGAAAGGCATCCTCAGCAGAAGGAACAGTGAGTGTAAAGCCACTTGGGGTGGGAAGGAGTATGCCTGGCATGTTCAAGGGACTTCAGGGAAGCCAGAATGACTGTGAGAGAGTAAGTTAACTGGAGAGTGGTTAACAGGAGAATGGAGAGAGATGAGATTGGGTGGTCATAGGAAACCAGATCATGTAGGCCCTTCTAGGGACCTTGGGCTTTACTCAAAATGAAATGGGGGCAGTGGCAGGAGAAGATGTGTAGGGAAAAGAGGGAAGTACATGGTTTTAAGCAAAGGAGTGATGAAATCTAATGCACATATTAAAGGGCTTGATGCTGGGTGCCTTGTTGAGAATCAACTATAAGACAGGCAAGAATAGACCGGTCATGTGAGTGAGAAAGGGTGGATGGTGTCTTGACTAAAATAAAAGCAGCGATAGTAATGAAAGTGGTCGATTCAAAATATATTTTGAAGGTAGAAGGAACTTGACTTCTTGATGCATTGGGTTGAGAGTGTGAGAGAAAGAAGAAACTCATAGATGATCCATGTTCTGTAGCTTGAGTAACTATTTAGATGGGGTTATCCTCAGCTGAGATAGGGCAGGTGCACGTCCCTACATGAGCTTTCTGTCCAAGGTGATGTAAGGTTTGGTGGGATTTGGGATGGGGAAAGGGAATCAAGAGTTCCATTTTGGACATGTTGAGTTTGAGATGTCAATCAGATATTCAAGTGGAGATGTCAATTGGAGAGGAGATGTCAATTACTCAGGCTCTGGAGTTGGGAAGAGAGGTCTGGGCTGGAGATACATATTTGGGAATTGTTGGTATATGTATCATGTTAAAGTTATGAGACTGAATGAGATCACCTCACAGAAGAGTAAATGTAAGAAAGAAAAGAATGGCATTAATTCATTAAAAGAGAAAAATCAGCTATTCGTCTCATTAGATGCCAAAAAAGATGTGATAAACCTCAAACACTGATTCCTGATTAAGAAACAACTATAAAATCTCAGCAGAAATATAAAGAGACATTATTTAAGGGAAAAAAGAAGACCTCAATACATATTGAAAGATATCATGTCTTTAGATGGGATATATATATATATATTTCACTTTTCCTCAAATTATAAATCAATACAAGCTTGTTAAACATGTAAAACAGTACAATGATATGTAAAGAAAAAGTTAATCATCATTTCATCCTCATCACAATCCTCTTTGAGGTAACAAATGCTAGCACCCTGACATTTTTCCTTCACTTTTTTTTCATGGCTCATGGCAAATTCACAAGAATTTATGCAGCCCACAATATAGAAGTTTGTTTATATGTGCTTTGTTTTGACAAAATAGAATCATACCATGCAAGATACTAATTTTTAAAATGTAACACCATATCATGCACATTCCTACAAATATGTAGATATGGATTCAACTCTAGCTTCAACTCTAAGATAATTTTTTCCTAATGTATATCATATCATATATGTACATACACAATACTTGTACATTATTGTTTGTGTATATATACAATTAATGTGTATACATCTTAATATGTATATATGCATTAATAGGATATCATTATGGTTGTCAAAAAAATTTAGATCCGTTTTTTCTTCTACCTCTCAGCATCTACCCAAATCTCATCCTCCACCCCAGTTCAGCAAAGCCCCTGCTCACCCAATACAAGGTATTCCAAAGTTTTCCCCAAACTCATACAATCATAAACAAATAGATGTTTATATGCAAATATATGCATTTGTATATACACTCACACACTCTATGCTTCAGTCAATGACAAGTCATGTATATCATGGTGGTCCCATAAGATTATAATACCATATTGTTACTCTACCTTTTCTATGCTGAGAAATGTTTAGATGCACAAATACTTCCCATTGTGTTACAATTGCCTGTAGTGTCCAGTACAGTAACATCATGGACAAATTTCTAGCCCAGAAGCAATAGACTACTATACCATATAACATAGGTATGCAGTAGGTTATACAATCTGGGTATGTGTAAGTACACTCTATATGTTCACATAGGACAAAATCGCTTAACAATGCATTTCTCAGAAAATACCCCCATTCCTTAAGCGATCTATGACTGTATATTAGTTTATTGCTGGGAACCAGCATATACACAACTATTGGCATCTTGTCTTTCTCACTCAACACCTTGTACAAAGTCTTCTATTTCACATGGAGTAACTCTAATTAATTCTTCTTAGTAGCTACGTAGTATTTATGATGCAGATGCACACACATTTATTCTACCATTTTCAAGGATATATGTTCACTTTGTGCAACTATAACTCTGTAATAAACAACTTTACATATAGCTTTCCATATTGGTTCTTTTACTGCTACTGGTTACAGTCACAGAGTGCCAGGATTGGGGAAAAGGGTGTGTAGGTTTTTTAACTTAATAGATGTTACGGCACTTTTATTTTCTCAAAAGACAATAGCAATTCACATTTTCATATCGTGCATGAGACTGTAATATATTTTATCATTCTTTTCAGTTTTTTGCCAGTCTGATACAGGAAAAATAAGATCTCATTATTATTTTAATTTGCAATTCCCTGACTGCTGGTGAGTTTGAGTACCTTTTTTTTTTTTTTAGGATTTGTTTTTGTAATTTATTTTTTCACCTGAACCTGCCATAAAGGAACATATACAGCAAGCAGGCTTTCAAATACTTAGATAGGTGAAGATCAACAAAGAATAAAGATCTTTAAATATTTATCCAAATTTTTGGTGTGGTGGCTCATGCCTATAATTGCAGCATATTGGGAGGCCAAGCTGGGAGAATTGCTTGAGACCAGGAATTGGAAATTAGCCACTAGCCCAGGCAACATAGCAAGACCTCATCTCTCCAAAAATTAAAAATAAGTTAGCCAAGAGTGGTGGCATGCATCTATAGTCTCACCTACTTGGGAGGCTGAAGCAGGAGGATAGCCTGAGTTCAGGAGTTCAAGGCTGTGGTGAGCTGTGATTGTACCATTGCACTCCAGCCTGGGCAACAGAGTAAGACTCTAACTTAAAAAATAATGTAGCCAAAGAAAAACATCCTTATAAATGTGTTTTCAGCAAAGTCCTTTCCTGATAACAAAGCAAACAGACTTTGCACATGACACATTTTTGGGCAAAAGATATGAACAGACGCTTCTCAAAGGAAGACATCCAAGCAACCAACAGACACATGATGAAATGTTCAACCTCACTAATCATCCGGGAGATGCAAATCAAATCTACACTGAGATACCACCTAACTTTAGTCAGAATGACCATTATCAATAACTCAAAAAATGACAGATGCTGGAGAGGGTGTGGTGAAAAGGGAACACTTCTACACTGTTTGTGGGAGTGCAAACTAGTGCAACCTCTATGGAAAACAGTGTGGTGATTCCTAAAAGCTCTAAATACCGACCTCCCATATAACCCTGCAATCCCCCTACTGGGAATATACCCTGAAGAACTCAAATCATTCTATGAAAAAGATACCTGCACACGCATGTTTATCGCAGCATTGTTCACAATAGCAAGAACCCGGAACCAACCATGCTGTCCATCAAAAGAGGACTGTATTTAAAAAATGTGATACATATACACGATGGAATACAACACAGCCATAAAAAAGAACAAAATCATGAATTTCGCAGCAACCTGGATGGAACTAGAGTCTATAATACTGAGTAATCTCTCACAGAAACAAAGATCTGAGTATCACATGTTCTCATTCATATAGTGGACCTTGAACATCTATCATAATACTATAAGAAAAGGATTGATAGTGGTGGGAAACTATGGGGGGGCAGGGAGAGGAAGGGAGGTGGGATTAACGGTAGTTAATATCTGGTTGGGGACGGGGAGACACTCCTTATCAACAAGGATGCCTGAACGATGCATATTTGTATACCTAATCCTTAACTGTACCCCACAATTTTAAAATAAAAAATATTGATTTAAAAAAAGAATCCTTAAAAATTGGGTACCTTTTAATATGTTTACTAACCATTTGGATTTGCACTTGTGTGAATGTACCTTTGTATACTTTTAACTCTTTTCAGAAGTAGGAATGGATTAACTTTTTCTTGTCAATTTTTTAGAACTTGTTATGTATGAGAAATATTAGCCTATATCTGTTATCCACATTACACATATTTTTCTAAATGTATTTTGACTCAACTTTGTTTTGGTGTCTTTCACGATATAAGTTTTAAATGTTTATGTAAGCCGGGCTCGGTGGCTCAGCCTGTAATCCTGCGCCTTTGGGAGGCTGAGGTGAGTGGATTGCCTGAGCCCGTGGGTTCGAGACCCACCTAGGCAGCGAGACCTCATCTCTACAGTAAATCAAAAAATCAGCTGGGCGTGGTAGTGCATGCCTGTAATTCCAGCTCCTTGGAAGGCTGAGGCGGAAGGATCGCCGGAGCCCAGCAGGTCGAGGCTGCGGTAGCCGGGAGCGGCCACTGCACTCCAGTCTGGGCGACAGATTGAGACTCCAACTCAAACAAAAAAAAAATGTTTATGTAATCAAATGTGTCTATCTTTTTGTACTTTCCAAGTTTATGGTCTTTAGTGAAAAAGATGTTCTCTCCTCAAGATTTGTACATAGTCACCTAAAAGGTTTTCTAAGACATTGTTTGCATTTAAGTTTTTAATCCATTTGAAATTTATTTTTGGATTTGTTGTGAAATTGAGATACAAGTTCATTTCGTTCTAGATGAATAGGCAGTTATGCCGGCAATACTTATTAAATAAGCCATTCTTTCCCACAGAATTGAAATACTACCTTTGTCACATATTAAATTATGATATATACTGAGATCTATTTTTGGATCCATTCTTCTGTTCCACTGATTTGTCTACTCTTAAGCCAGTACCATGTTGATTGTACTGCAGTGATTTTTATTACAGTGTCTTTCAGCTGAAGACAAGTCTCTCATTATTTATCTTCTACATACTTTCCTTTGCTATTCAGTCACATATTCCCATGTGTATTTTAAAATAATTTTATCCAACTCTTTCTACCCCCCCCCAAAAGAGAATTACTCAGATAATAAATGAAATTTTGCTATGCTCGTTTAGGGGAGAATTGTTTTTTGTATCCCTAAAAAGTTTCAGTATGTATTTTTTTTTTTCTCCTCTTTTTTTTGTTTTTTATTTTTTTGAGTCAGAGTCTCACTTTGTCACCCAGGCTGGAGGGCAGTGGCATGCTCACGGTCACCACAGCCTCAACCTACTGGGCTCAGACGATCCTTCTGCCTTAGCCTTCCAAATATCTGGAACTATAGGCAGGTGCCACCATGCCTGGCTAATTTTTTGATTTACTGTAGAGACAAGGTCTCGCCGTGTTGCCCAGGTTGGTCTCAAACCTGTGGGATCAGGCAATCCTCTCACCTCCGCTTCTCAAAGTGCTAGGATTACAGGCGTGTGCCACCACACCTAGCTTAGTATGTATTTATTTAAAAGAGAAATACCATTTACTACATCTTAAAAATTAACAATATTCTTGATGATTAAACATTTATTCACTGTTGTAATTTCTCTAATTATCTCAGAATTACTTAGTTTATTTGTTTGACTCAGGATCTAAATAAGTCATAAATTGCAGTTGGCAGTGATAGGTCTTTTTAAATCTTTAAAAAATCTGTTCACTTCCTTCCCCTCTGTCACATCTTTTCTTGAAATTTACTGAAGAAAATAGACAGTCTGTCCAGTAGCTTTTCCTCAAGTTGAATTTTGATAATTGCACCTCTGTGGTGTCATTTGATGTATTCCTCTGTCTCCTGTAGTTCTTGTACATTGGTGGCTAGATCTGGAGTTTTGATCAGACTCAGATTCAATTTTCTGGCAAGTATTTGTCATAGAAGGTGTCACAGAAAGTCTGATGATCTCTCTTTGTTGTTTAACACTCCTGTAGCCATTGATTTGTTAAGACTTACTATGGTGGTATTTGAATCCATCATTCCTCCTCATTGTTAACTGAAGCTGCTTTAGAAGTTTCTTCTACAAAGGTGCAGTGTTCTCTCCAACCATCTAGTACTGAAAGTGCAGGTTATGTAGAAAAATAAGATAAAGGATTGATTTCAGATTAAACTGGTTTCTTAGGGTTAATTTAAGGTAACTGCTATGCTTTCTCTTGTTTGTTGGTTTGTTTCATGACAAACTAATAGATAAACTCACATTGGATTTGTTTTCAAGTGTCCTGTGGTAGGGAGCCTCTTCAGTTGGTTCTGAGTTCCTAAAACATACCCCTGGGAGTCTTTGAGGTCAAACCAGAGGAAAGAAAGCTCAGATACTTAGCACAGGCTGTGTTGTTTCCCGCCCTGGACATGTTAGGGATGGAATCCAAGGGACTCATCTAACTTCCAGTGAAAATAGTATTTGGACCACCATCTGTGCCCTTGGGGTCACTGGCTTCATCACTGTGTCTGTGCTTTTTCAGGTGGACCGAGTAGAAAATAGTATTTGCTTGTAAGATCACATATGTCATATTTATACTAATTTATAACATATTTACACATATTTATACTAGTAGTTTCAGTTCAACGACAGGGTTTTTTACTTAACTCATTGATCTCCTTTCTCCCACACTGAAAAATTGCAGTGTTAACAATCCCAGCAGACTTACTTGCTTACTTTAGGCTACTCTGTATATACTTCAGCCTCAAAATAACAATCTTCATACTACTTCTAAAACACGAGATTTCTGAGGGCAGTTTAAGTAAATTTTTGCAATTCTTTTTGCCCATAAGGCATATCCTACTAGGGTTGCACTATCAAATTACTGTGCTTTCAAGCTGCTTTAAATAGGTTCTCTCTGTGTGGCTGTGCCATCAACCTAATTCCAGTTGGGTTGAGTTCCTTTGTTTAATTTTACTTTCCATTTTTAGTGATTACTTTTAAAAATTTAACTTTATTGTATAATTTTGTAATATGCACCCAGGGGGGAGGACACGCACAAAAAAACTGGAATTATTTTTTAGAGGGCAGGTTCCTGGTAATAATACGGGCTTCCCCCACTAAGTAAGTTTTCTAGGAACCCATCAATATCAGTATACCAGTGAGTGTTGTTGTGACAGGCTGCATTCGGTTTCAGTGAATTTTGTTTTTGGGAATTTTTTCAATGCATTTGCTTATTTCATGATGGATGATTTATGAGTGCACCTGCCCACACCACACTGAGTGTTCAGCAGTTTTGGACCAAAAACAGCATGAACCTCGTGCCCCACCCTCCCTGTTCACCTGATCTCATCCCCAGAGACTTTTTTGCTTCTCTGTATGAAAATAGTCCTCCAAGGGCAATGTTTTGCTGATGTGGAAGAGATAAAACAATAAACAGCAGAAGTACAAAAAGGCATCAAAATTGATGAGTTCAAACACTGTTTTGAGCAGTGGGATGTGTTGACAGATGAATTGTATCAAATGGAGAGTACTTTGCAGTTGACTGAGGTTTAAACATGTAAGAACAATTACACATTTTTTTAAATAAATAAATTCTGGATTTGAGGATCCTCCCTCGTGTGTGTGTGTGTGTGTGTGTGTGTGTGTGTGTGTGTGTGTGTGTGTATGTATGACTTTAGAGGTAAATCTATAAGCAAGGTATATTCAGAAAAGTCCTGCTGCTTTTTCAACAGAAAGTCATTTAAAACTACTTTGAGGGCAACCCCCTCGAGTCCCCTCCCACTGTGGGGGCTTTTCTGTCCTCTCAATAAATCCTGCTTTAAGTTTTTTTAAAAGCTGCATTAATAGTTAATCACCTTTTCGCTTTTAAATAAAAGTAGATGCAGATTTATGCACACATGTATTGGTAGATAATATATGTATGTATGTGCATCTTCCTTTCTTAGCTAAATGGTAGAAAACTGTACACTTCTCTCCACCTTGTTTTCTCATTTAGCAAGTTATCTCAATGATCACTCTCTCCTTGACCTTTTGAATTTTAATGTTTCCATCAGTGGAGTTCCCACTCTAATTCGGCTTCTTATCAGCCTTGAATAGGCCAACATGTCCTCAGCTGAATCTTAGGTTGGCACATGATCCAACCACATCATGCATCCTTTCCTTCTGGGCCACAGACAGCACTTGCCAGATGAGAAGTTTTATTTTTTATATTAACCTTTTCCATTCAAGGACAAGGTATATGAAAATCTAAGAATATTGCTCATATTTTATATTAGTACATAATTTCATTCCAAATCCTAACAGGATTTTTAAAGGGGATTTAGTAAGCTGGTTAGACAGTTGTTAGAAATTGACTCAAATTTTGAAAGAACAAGAAAAACGAGGGAAGACTTTCCTTGATATTGGAAAATACCCTAAGAACCTATAGTACAGACTGACTTTACCAACATTATGTAAGACGTGTACTCCCGGCCATTATGAAGCAACAAAGTCCCCACATTTAGCCTCTTCCCCAAGCAACTATATTACTAGATAAAATACATAAAATAACAGTTTTTAAGCATTGGAAAACAGGCAACTAGAGAAAGAACACAAGGTGAACCCTAACGTGGCCAGCTAACTACTGGGAGAGAATTTCTCAACTGTAGCTCACAGAGGGAGCACCCAGAGTGTCTCTGACTAGAGGATACAGAGTGCAGAGACCGAGGAGGGCAAGGCAGCTAGAATTTGTGGGGCAGGGCCAGAGAGAAGGAGTCACCCTGGGAGCACTCTGAAAATTTGCAGCAGGTTCCTTTTGAGGGTTCAGCTTAGGACCCATCAGTATATGTGTGCCTTAGTCCGCTCAGGCATTTGTAACAAAACACCATAGACCGGGAGACTTAGACAGCAAACCCTGGTTTCTCACAATTCCAGTCTGGAAGCTTGAGAGCAGGATGCTGACATGGTTAGGATCTCGGTGAGGGCGCTCTTACTGGTTATGTCCTCATTTGGTTTTCCTTGTTGTTTGCACTCAGACAGAAATTTCACGTCTCCTCCTCTTTGTATAAAGGCATGAATCCCATCATAAGGGCCCCGTTCTCATGATTGAATCTAGCCCTAATTACCTTCCAAAGGTCTTACCTACTGATATAGGGTTAGTGTTTCAACATATGAATTTTAGAGGGATCACAAACATTCAGTCTATAGCAATATGTATGAGAAAACTACATGCAGTTTTCTCAACATATGCATAGACAACCAGAATGAACCACATATACACAGACAACCAGAATGCATGAGGTAGAACAATCCCCATAATTAGCCCTAGGATAAAGACTGTTCTGGACCCAACTAAAAAAGCATAAAGGCAAGCTTTGAAAGAATCAAATTAATTCCAAGTAACTTGACAAGTGTCCAAGAACAATGTCTCAACATATTTTAAAAAATAAACAATATCTAGTATTGAACAAGACAAAATTCAAGATATTTGGCATCAATAAATGTTTACGATGCATAGGAATGGCATTGGCAAGATGGCAGAATAGCTGTTTTTTTTTTACCATCATCATCACACAAAAGCATTACCTGTGACAACCACTCAAAGATGAGAGTACTTTTGTGGGAATCTGAGAGTCCTTCAGAGATGTTCCAGCATACTATGGAGCAAAAAAAAAAAAAAAAAATCAGAGAATAGATGTATTGAATAGGGTAAGAAGAATTATTTTACTTTAACTGAGTCACCTCTCCCCCAAGGTAGTACAGTT
Organism: Carlito syrichta; assembly: GCF_000164805.1. Classification (NCBI taxonomy): domain Eukaryota; kingdom Metazoa; phylum Chordata; class Mammalia; order Primates; family Tarsiidae; genus Carlito; species Carlito syrichta. The sequence continues at coordinate 823,875 of NW_007248186.1, forward strand.
TAGTGCCAAGGGAGACCTCAGTCTGCAATTTTTCCTATGGGGGAAGGTGAATGCATAATGGGTGAGCACTTGGCTTCCCCAGGTATGAAGGGCGCTGCTCAAGTTGTCCACTTCTTTCTCACCCCCAGAATACTGAGGTGATTGGTACTGCTGTGTAGTTAGAAGGAGGTGAAAGCTAGGAAGAGGGTGAAGGCTCACATTAACTCGGGCTCCAATAAAAGGCTGTGGATCCTACTAACTGCTTTGGTTTGCAGATTCTATTAGGAAGCCCTCCCAAAGGGCTGTTGAGAATGCCTTGCTTACAGACACCCTCAACTTGCTTACAGGCACCTCAAATGCTTTGCATGTCTTCTCCTCCCTGAATCTATTGCCAGCTCCTTATGTACGCCCCCACAGATGGCAAGAATTACCTTCTGGAGACGGCTTGTGACCATGCACAAAAAGCCAGCTTGACTAGATTGGGACAAAGCACAAGAAACTTGAGCATTTCAAGGAATGACCCTCAAGAAAACAAAAGGGAGGCTTCCAGCACTTGACCAGGCTTTGAAGGATCAAGAGAAGGCATATAATCTTAAGAACACTCCTACTCCTCCCTATAAGCGATAACAAAAGGTGTGGAACAAGCACTTTTATAGAATAAGACTGAGAGCTTCAGAATCCTTAGTCGTAAGGCTAAATGGTAAAGGTATTTCTCTTCCAAAGTTAATCAAAAAGAACTGGAAAAGGTGACTGCTTTTTCCAAATGCAAAATAACAATGAAAGATATTAATGTAATTGAAAAATCGAGGAAACATGACACTAAAGGAACATAATATTTTCCAGCAACTAATTCAAAGAAATGGAGACCTATGAATTGCCTAATAAAGAATTCAAAATAATTGTTTTAAAGTAGCTCAGCTAGCTGCGGAGAAAACAAACAACAAAACAAATTCAGGAAAACAATACATGATCAAAATAATAAATTCAACAAAGAGATATAAATGTAAAAAGTATCAAACAGAAATTCTTGAAGAGAAGAATGCAATGAATAAAATTAAAAATGCAATAAACAATGCCAGTGGCAGACTTGATCAAGCAAAAGAGAGAATCTGTAAACTTGAAGATAAATCATTTCAAATTTTCCAGTTAGAGGGAAAAAAAAATTTTAAAGCATGAAAAGAAACAAAGAAAGCCTATCGAATTTATAGCACACCTTCAGGATAACTAATATATGGATTATGAGCATTCTAGAAGAGAGAGAGAAGGGGCAGAAAGTTTATTTACAGAAATAATAGCTGAAAACTTCCCAAATGTGAGGAGAGATATGATCATCCAGGTAAACAAAGATCAAAAATTCTCAAACAGAAAACCCAAAAAAGATTTCACCAAGACATAGTATAATCAAACTGACAAAAAGAATTTTGAAAGTAGCAAAAGAGACTCAGCTTATATAAGAAACCTCTCCCCCTATAGGAATGTTAGAGAATTTCTTCACAGAAATCTTTCAGGCCAAGAGAGTGGAATAATACATTCAAAGTGCTGAAAGAGAAAAAAAAAACCAACAGAAAAAGTGCCAATCAAGAACACTTTGCTCAGCAAATCTATCCCTTAGAAACGGAGAGGTAAAAACCTACTCAGACAAATAAAAGCTGAGGGAGTTTATCACTACCCGACCTGTCTTACAAGAAATGCTTTAGGGAGTTCTTCAATTTAATTGAAAGAATGCTAATTATGAAAATAATTGCATGAAAACATATGAAAGTATAAAATTCATTAGTAAAGGTAAATTTATAGTCAAATCAGAATACTCTAATACTATAATGATGGTGTGTAACTTGTACCTGTAGTATAAAGGCTCAAAGGCAAAAATATTTAAAATAACTGTAGCTACAATAAGTTCTGAATGGGTAAACAATACAAAAAGATAAAACTTGTGACACCATAATCAAAATGGGGAGAAGGGGAGCAAAGTATAGAGTTTTTATACATGATGAAAGTTAAGTTTTTGTCAACTTAAAATATACTGTTATAAGATGTTTTACATAAGTCTCATTGTAAGTGTAAAGCAAAAATCTATATTACACACATGAAAGATAAAGAGAAAGAAATTAAAGCATACCACCAGAAAATTGCCAGATCACAAAAAAAGGACACATGTACACTAAATGTGAAAGAAAGTAAAAATACATTCCAGACAAATGGAAACCAAAAGAGAACAAAGATGGCATTATACTTGTATCAGACAAAATAGACTTTTAATTAAAAAACTGAAAAATAACACAGAAAAGTCTCAGGTTACAAAATCAACATACAAAAATCAGTAGCATATCTATATATTGACAATAAATGATCAAAAAACAAATTAAGACAACAATCCCATTTATAATAGCAACTAAATAATAACATACTTTGATGCAAATTTAACCAAGCAAGTGAAATATTTATACACTGAAAAGTATAAAACATTGCAGAAAAAATGGAAGAAGACACAAATAAATGGAAACATATCCCGTGTTCATGCAATGGAATAAATAATACAGTTAAAATGTCCATACTCCCCAAGCAATCTACAGATTCAATGCAAGCCTATCAAAATTCCAATGGCTTTTTTTCACAGAAATATTTTTAAAAGTCCTAAAATTCATACAGAATCCAAAAAAAAATCCTGAATAGCCAAAGCAATCTTAAGCAAGAAGAACAGAGCTGGAAGTATCACACTTCTTGATTTCAAATTATATTATAAATCTATAGTAATCAAAGCAATATGATGTTGGCATAAAAAGTGACACATGTACCAATAGAGCAGAAAGCCCAGAAATCAACCCACATACATACAGTCAACTAATATTTGACGAAGGTGCCAAGAATACACAATAGAGAAAGGATAATCTCCTCAATAAATGGTATTAGGAAAACTGGATCTCCACATGCAGAAGAATAAAATTGGACCTTTATTTTATAACACAAAAATCAAGTCAAAAGTGGATTAAAGCTTTAAACCTATGACCAAAATTATAAAACTCCTGGGAGAAAACATAAGAGAAAGGTTCTGTGACATCTTGGCAATTATTTTTTTTTAATAGGACACAAAAAGCACAGACAAGGAAAGCAAAAATAAACAAGTGGAACTACATTACACCAAAAAGTTCTGCACAAATTTCTGCGAAAGAAACAACAAAGTAAAAAATATATATATTTTCAAATCATATATCTGATGAGGGATTATCCAAAACACAAAAGGAAGCAATACAACTTAATAGCAAAAACTAAAACACCAAATAATCCAATTTAAAAATGAGCAAAAGATCTGAATAGACAGTTTTCCTAAAAAACATGTAAATGGCCAACAGGTATATGGAAAGGTGCTCAACATCACTAATAATCAGGGAAATTCAAATTAAAATCACAGTGAACTATCACCTCACATCTGGTAGGGTGACTATTATCAAACAGACAAAAAAAATAACAGGTGTTGCTGAGGATATGGAGAAAAGGGGAACTTAGCACACTGCTAATGGGAATGTAAACTAGTGCAATCATTATGGAAAACAGTGCGGCGTTTCTCAAAAAAACTAAAAATAGAACTAACGTATGATTCAGCAATCCCTCTTCTGAGTATATATGCAAAGGAAATAAAATCACTATCTCAGAGAGATATCTGTACTCTCATGTTCATTGCAGCACTTTTTATAATCTCGAAGATATCAAATCAACCTAACTGTTCATCAATAGATGAATGGATTTAAAATTTGGTGATTTGGGAATATTGCAGAATATTATTCAGCCCTCAAAAAAGAAAGAAGTCTCAAACTAGATGAAATAGGGACTAAAGTGAGGCCCAAACTTTATCTGTATAATGGCCATTTGTATATCTAATTGTATACCTGAATTGTGCCCCCCTTCCTTAAAATAAAAAAATTTAAAAACTAAATATAAAAAAAGAAATCTTGCCGGGCTCGGTGGCTCAGCCTGTAATCCCGCGCCTTTGGGAGGCTGAGGGGAGTGGATTGCCTGAGCCCCCGGGTTCGAGACCTGCCTGGGCAGCGAGACCTCATCTCTACAATAAATCAAAAAATCAGCCGGGCGTGGTAGCGCATGCCTGTAATTCCGGCTACTTGGAAGGCTGAGGCGGAAGGATCACCGGAGCCCAGCAGGTCAAGGCTGCGGTGGCCAGGAGCGGCCACGGCACTCCAGTCTGGGCAACAGAGTGAGACTCCAACTAAAAAAAAAAAAAAAAAAATCTTGTCATTTGCAACAAAATTGATGAAACTAGAGAACATTACACTAAGTGAAACAATCCAGGCACAGAAAAGCAAACACTATGTCATCTTACTTATACATGTAATTTTTAAAAGCTGAACTTGTATAGGAGCAAACTATAGAATGGTGATTACTAGAAGTTTTGGGTGGAGTAAAGGGGAAGATGTTGGTCAAAGACTACAACTTTCAGTTACAAGATGAACATATTCTATTGTACAGACCTGATGTCCAGGATGGTGACTGTAGTTAGTAATAATGTATTATAGTCTTGAAATTTGCTAAGAGAGATCTCAAGTATTGTCACCACACAAAAAAATAACTATATGACACAAATGATGGAATTTATTTGTGATTCATGTGATAATAAGCTTGATTGTGATCATCCTTGCACAATATGTACAAATATCAAAACATCATGTTGTTCACATTAAATATATACAATTTGTATTCGTAAATCATACCTCCATAAAACTAGAAAACAAAACTGCAAGGCATGCAAAGAAACAGAATAATATAACTCAAACTGAGGATTTAAAAATCAACCAGTAAAGTGGACCTGGAAATGTCACAGAAGATAAGATTAGCAGGCAATGACGTTAAAGTAGAAATCACAAGTATGTTCAAGAAGAAGGAAAAAAAGCATGCTCATTCTAAGGAGAGATGTGGAAGATGCAGAAAAGACTCAAATCAGACTTCTAGGGATGTGGGTTCCAGAGACTGGGTCTTTCAGAGCGTGAGCCTTTGGTGAATTAGCATTTCAAAAATTGACTTTTAGAGAACTGACCAAGAACTATGGCTTGGACTCGAGGCTGATAGTGAGGCTAATAGTTCTTCCTTCTTTGGGTGGAAGTAGCACTGCCAGGAACTGTAGACCTCTCTCCTCTTGTGGAACTAGGAGGGGAGAATAGGGTAGATGCTCTGCTTTGGCAAGTTTATGCCAACAAGCAGGAGTAGAGAAAGACAATGGATTCCACTTGTGACCATGCAGATCCAGGAGAACAAGAACCAAAAGGCCAGGCCACGCGGTGACTCATTAACTCCATCCAGCTGAAAATGTAGATTATGCTCTCACTGGATTGGTCGTGGACTATTCCTCACTGCTACTTCCCCAAAAGGAAAATGGAACTGCAAAGTGTGTAAAGCTGGTGATGGAAAGAAAAGCTGTTCCCATGCATCTGTGAAGTGCCAGGCATTGTGCTGAGAATTCATACTTGGAAATTGCATGGTCTGTGTACTACTGTCTCTCATATTCAAGTGGACTTGGCTTCCTCAACTTTCTGTTTTCTTTATAAATTTCCATATAATATAATATAATAATATAATATGCAACAAAGTGCTGCTCTGAGCTTCCTACTAAGTGATTTAAACTACTAGATGGGGGGGCAAACAGGTACAAATTACCAGAGCCTGGAGCAGGACCTCCCTCAATCCCAGGAAGTCAGAGCTTCTTCCCTAAGACCTGGGCTATGTAGGGCTCCACTGGGGCTCTTCTCAGGCCAATATCACTCACTTGCAAGGTGTTTACAGAGTTAAGGAAATGGAGTCACTTGAAGTCTCTGTAAGTGGGAGCCTAGACTACAGCCATTACAATTTCAAAAATTGCTGGGCCATTCATACAGGGAGGTACACACACGCCAGGAGCCATCATTTGTATCCTTGCCCCAGATCTCTCAAATATTAGCAGTAGACCTGCCTGGCAATCCAAAAGTGGCCCAACTGTGTTGCATATTAATAAACATTCTTTCTTGCTGAAGGAACTCGATATTATTTTCACCAGCTTGAACACCTTTCTCTGGGATCCAGACGGTATATCAGAACTTGTGGCTTTACTTATTTGTGTCATGTCTCTGTCTCCCTTGAAAATGTCATCTATTTGTAAGTCACGTCTGTGTGACATTTTGTCAAACAATGGACTGCATATATGAGGGAGGTCTAATAAGGTTATAATACTGTATTTTGACTGTACCTTTTTAATGCTTAGATTTGTTTAGATACACAAATACCACTATGTTATAATTGCTCACAGTGTTCAATATAGTCACATCCTGTATAGGTTTGGAACCTAGAAGCAATAGGTTATACCATAAAGCCTAAGTATATAGTAAGCTACACCATCTAGGTTTGTATAAGTACACTCTATATTTGCACAAAGACAAAATCACCTAGTGACACGTTTCTTAGAATGTGTCTCCATTGCTATGCAGCACATGACCATATTTTCATTTCTCATTCACTCAACCCACTTCATTTGGGTTTTCATCCCCAACACCCTTCTGAAACAGCTCTTATAAAGAATACTAACAGCCTCCATCGTTCCAAATCCAGTGGTCTAGCCTATCTTACTCTTGTATTCATTTTGTATTGTTGCTGTAACACATCACTACATATTAGCAGCTTAAAACAACACATGTATTATCTTACAGTTCTGTAGGACAGAAGTTTGATGGGGAACTCACCAGGATAAAAAAATCAAGGTGTCTACAGACCTATGTTTCTTTCTAGACAGTCTAGGGAAGAATTTCCTTGTTTATTCAGGTTATTCGGTTTCTTATGGTTGTAGGACTGTTTCCTTGCTTGCTAACAGCTAAGAGCCATTCCCAATTTCTAGAGACCATACTCACTTCTTCACCTGTGGCTTTCTTCCTCCATCTTTAAAGCCAACAGTGTTGAGCTGAGCCCTCTTTGGCTTTGAATCTCTCTACCTCCTCCTTGATTACATCTTCCCGACTATTCTGCCTTCTTCCATTTTTAAAGATCCATTTGAATGCATCTGACCCATCATCATAATCTGGGACAATCTCTTTGTCTTAAAGTCTATAACCTCAATTCCATCTACAATTGTAATAGAACACCACAGGCAAAACACCAGAGGATGTCATGGGGTCAAATCTTGTCTTGGCTTCTTAGAAACATGGAACATTTTCTTCTTGGGACGTTACTTTTTCTTAGTTTAAGGGACCTGGCTTCAATGGTTTGTTCTTCTGTCATCTTTGCTGGATTTGGTGGTTATTTTCCAGCTGTCTTTAGTGGCAAATGAAAGGTCATAAGAACACCAGGGCCTGGTTCTCACTCTGCTTCTCCATATAGATGACGTGGTCTCACCTATTTCCATTTTCTAAACACACTAGGTTAATGACTCCCAAATTTACATCTCCAGTCCTAAACTTCAAACATATTTGTCCCAAGTTGCATCCTTGATATCTATTTTAGGTTATCTAACAAGCATTCCAAACTTAGTATGACTGGTGGGGAACCTATGACAACACAAAGGGTACCTGGTCCACTAATGGGGGAGTGGGGCCAGTTGGAAGCCCAAACTGCATGCAGCAGCCTATTTATGTAGTTAATCCTCACTTGTACCCCACATCTCTGTAATAAAATTTTTAAAAAAGAAATGAACTCAACACACACACACACACACACACACACACTTAGTATGACCGAAGTAGAACTCTTGATTTGTTCACTCAAACCCACTCGCCAAAATCCTCCTCATCTCAGTTAATAGTTCCATAATCTACCTAGTTGATTAGACATTCTCTATTCTTCCTTTTTTTCTAGTCCAACCTTCTGAAGAAACATTAGTGTGTCCTATTGTCTCTGCCTATAAATATATCACAAATTCAAGCACATCTTATCTTATCTTATCTGATTACCTGCTTTATTGCAACTATCCTAGGTGTTTTTGTCACGATCTTAGTCTATTCTGGTTGCTATTTTTTTTTAAAAAAAAAGGTACCACAGCCTGGGTAATTGTGAACAATAGAAATTTTTTTTCAGAGACAAAGTCCCGCTTAAGTACAGGTTTGAATCCCAGGCTTGAGTGCAGTGGTGTGATCTTAACTCACTGCAGCCTCCAACTCCTGGGGTTGAGCAGTGTGCCTGCCTTAACCTCCCAAGGAGCAAGGTCTATAGGTATGCACCACCATGTCTGGCTAATTAAAAAAAATTGTGGAGACAAGGTTGCACTATGTTGTCCAGGCTAGTCTCAAACTCCTAGCCTCAAGTGATCCTCCTGCCTCAGCCTCCCAAAGTTCTGGGATTATAGGCATGAGCCATTGAACCTGGCTAACAACAGGTGTTGGCAGATGAAGGTGTTGGCAGATTCGGTGTCTAGTGAGAGCTTGCTTTCTGGTTCACAGATGGTGCCTCCTTGTTGTGTCCTCCCATGGTGGAAAAGTGATGAGTCTCACTCAGGCCTCTTTTATAAGGGCATTAATCCCATTCATGTATCTAATCATCTCCCAAAGGCCCTACCTCCTAACACCATCACATTGGGGATTAGAATTCAACACGTGATTTCTGAGGGGACAAAAACATTCAGACCATGGCAGTCACCATCATCATTTCTCACCTGGGTACTACAACATTTTCACGTTTTCCCTTAGTTTTCCATAGTTGATTCTCCAACAGCAGCTGAAGTGACATATGGACAAATAAAACAGGTAATATTACTCCCTTATTGGAAATATCCCAATGGATTCTCATTGAAATTAGAATAAATCCAAACTCCTCACAATGTCCCTTGGGGTCCTATATGTTCTACCACTGCCTACCTCAATACCCTCACCTAGTTTACTCCCTCTTGTTCATTACCTCCATTCATTCTGAACTCTTCCCTGTATTTTACACAGTCATACTAATTTCCCTCCTTATGCTTGCTTTTTGGATCTGCCAGGAGTATTCCTCTCCAGTCCTTAAAAAAATGCTCAGACAAAAAAACTGATTTTCTTTTCTCTTAGCTCAATGTTATCTTTTAAGAGAAGCCTGTCCTAACCACCTCATCAATGTAGTCCCTCACACCTCTGGCACCTCCAGTCACTCACTGGCAATGCAATGGGTGGACCGTAATAGATTCTGCCCTGTGTTGTTTTTTTCATAGCACTCGTCAATATCTGAAATTATCCTATTTGTTTATTTACTGGATTAACGTTTATTACCTTCCAGTAGAATGTAAATGCCACAAGGACTGACTGAAATCTTACTTGTTTTGTTCATCACTATAGCCTTAGAACCTAAAACAGTGCTTAAGATGCAGTAAGTGTGAAATAAATATTAGTTGAATGAATAACTATACCTTTCAAACTCTCTAACAATCCATCTGGAGTTTGTTTGGAGGTTGTTATACAAATTGAAAACAATACCAACCCTAATAGCTTAACTTGGACTTCTTGGGAAGCAATCTCTGAAACTGAGATTAACATACAGGAAGTGTGTTAGGGAGGTCTCTGAGAATCAACACCAGTGGAAGAGAAGAGAAAGAAGAGAGAATTGGGTAGAGAATAAAGTTTGGCTGTGATGCAGTCACCAAAAAAAAGCCAATACTGATTCCAGAGGGAAATCTCAAACTTGGATAGCTCTTCCAATTTGGCCCAGATGAGGAAGGGAGGTGCCGGGATTTATACTCCCATGATGATTAGTCGCGAGACACAGACTATCCTGAGGAGAGAATAGGTCCTTGAGTGAGGTGTCTCTCTTCAACTGAAGAAATTCCTGAAGAGCCTGACAACTGAGGGTTCTGCTGGCAGCACTCCTTGTAAATGCTGGGGAAATAAATCCTTCATTCTCAAAGGGGGATTTATTACAGTGCACCCATTGCATTGACTAGAGCCATGTATTTATATTAAGTCTTAGGAACATCTCCTCCAGAATTCTGGAGCATGTTTGTCCTGGGGAAAGCTAGAAGAATGAAAGTGAGTCCACAGATAGCTCTACTGCAGTAGATTTCAGTGATGCAATTAATACTCATCTTTCTGCTTCACAAGCCATCTATTTTACCCTCACCCTTGGCTAGCGTCTCTGCTGATCCTAATGGCTTACCTGGAAGTATGACCCTGACCATCAGCTCTTAAGGGTCTGAGTTCCTGGTCATTATGCCCTTTCTCTGGCTGTAGCTGCTATACTTGTCTACTTACCATCAAAATTAGTCAACAGAATACCAAGAGTTACTCAAATGGATCACCTGGGAGAAAACATATTTTTCCTTTTTGCCCTTATTGTTTAAAACAGGCTTATCTTCTCCTGGTGATCAGGGCTAATTGCTTCTACCAGAATAGTAATTTATTGTCTTACTCTCTAGTCTCTTGGTAAAAGAAACTTAAAGAGCCTAAGTCATAGCAATTGTGGAAGTATTCTGTCTTAGGAGTTTTAAGAGTTAAAAAAACAGTTTCAGTAATGGAAAGCACACATTCTCAAAATGGATTATTGAGAATGAAAGAAAGTGAGGATACTCCTGCTTCCATCCCTTGGTTCCCAGAACTATGTATTCCACCTGTGGAGGAAACAGCATCATATGAAGGTCACTCATTTAGAAAGTGCACTGCATTCTTAAGGACGTCATGCCATCTTCATAAGGTATTTTGGGTGAGCCAAAGCTTCTGTCAGGACTTCATCTGAGTAAATTCCTTTGTTTGACACAATTGTATGTGGGATCTCATACTGATGATAGTGGCTGGCTGCTACCAGTGGGATGATATGTGTTTTTTTAAGTGCCTCTTAATATAATGGATGCTTTCTGATGAGCATTAACGTGTGAAACCAAGATCTTTACACTCTATGCCTACTTCCATGTGTTCATCCACATGTTTTTACCTTAGTCCTTGTTGTCCTCCAGTCTTCCAAGCATTGTCATTCCAGGGCACTGGCCAAGCCATAAAGTGCTGCCCATGAGTCCCTGTGTATCCTAATTTCAGGCCACTTCTCCTTCTATGCAAAATGGTTGACCAGGTACACGCTCTGAAATTCTACCACTGGGAAGATTTTCCCCTTACCACTGTTTTTCAAGACTCTCCTAAGTGGGGCTGCTGTGTAGCCATTGTTCATTTCTAGCTTGCACCAACACACCAAGTGGAAAGATTTGTGAGTCAAGTTCAGGCTTTTTCCTCTTACATCAACTGACCATTAAAGACTCTTTGTGTGGTCGTAGATGAGCAGTGGTGTGGTGGTAAATATTTAACAATCAGTTTTCAAAAAAGGAGAAAAAAAGAGTTATACGATTTGTAGCATTAGCTAATTTCCATGACGTGAGTACTTCAGCTATGGTCAATTTCAAGCTACCAATGTGGCATTAACAGGTTCACAAGATTCCTGAAAATTTGAAGTGAGCATCCATGAGCTGGCATGAACCGTCTTCAGCACTCCACCAGAGCCGAGCAAGAGGTGCTATGTAATAGTGGTGGATGACATGGACTCCCTGGACACTACCTGCTCACTCAGTTTTTTGGGATCTCTGGTTTTACTGACGTTCAATCCTAGATGTACCTCTTCCATATGGGCCTATCTAATTTATGGCTTAGTGGATGTGATAGAACCTAATTTATGAGCAATAGTTCTGGTAACTCCATGAAGTATGTGTTTCTATTAGGGCCCAGTAGTAATTCAAGAGCTGTTTTTTGGAAGGTGTATAATTCTTTCTTGCAGCTGGTATGGCTTTGATCCAGGATCTGCATTGTGATTCTTCCATTAAAGTTTGCCGTAAAATTCACATCATCTTTTTTCCACCACTGATACACCTAATACCAAAGAGTCTGCTGAATTATGTGGTCCAAGATGCCAGATGCTTGCCCTGAAGCTTAAGTTTGATACAGAGTCCTTTCCTGCCATGGACCCCATTGAAAAATGATAACCTTTGTGTCATCCAGTATGTGAGCTGGAGCAGTATTTCTGGGAAAACACTGCCTATAGAACCTGAAGAGGCCTACCTAGCAGACATTGTGCTGTCATTCTTGTGATGGGAACTACAAGATGCAGTAATTTCTCCTTTGCTCTATAAGAAATGTCCCAGCATGCCTCAGATCACTGGAATCTAAAATATTACTTATGCAATAAGCCCCTGAATCTTTTAAGGTTTATATCCCTCAAGAGTGCATGTAGATTACCAAGGCCTCCAATCTCCTAGCCAGTTGTTGTTCCCTTGGTCCCTTCAATTTACTGGGCCATGGTGATATTCTGCAGGACATCCAGCTGGTCTGTGTCTCTTCAGATTACGTTATGACAGAGGACAGAAAAGTTAACATAGGTCTGGGGGAGAGCAGCAAATGGACAGTGTTGTGCATTCCATAAGAACCATTTTTGATTCTGCTTTTGATAGGGATAGGCAAAGGGTAGATTTGCCAGATCACTGGCCACGTACCATGTACCTGTGTCCATGCTTATCTGCCCTAGCAAAGTCAGACATGGCACAGAAACTGCAATTCAGGACACTATTTGGTTAGGTCATGATAGGTCATTGCTATTCTCTAGAACCTGTCTGAATTTTGCAGAGGCCAGACTGTTAATTTAAATGAAAGTATGATGGGAGCCACCACCTATTTATCTGCTGGGTCTTTAAGAAGAAACAATCTTGTGGCAACTTCCTCAGGACTCCTCCTACTGTGGAAGCTTTTCTGTCCTCTCAATAAATCCTGCTTTCTCAAAAAACAAAAACAAAAACAAACAAACAAAAAACAAAGAAAAAAAGGAAGCCATCTTAACTTCTTTTCTCCCAATTTTTTTCACTGTAGTAAAATATGCATAAAAGAAAATTTACCGGCCCCACTCGGTGGCTCAGCCTGTAAACCCAGCACTTTGGGAGTCTGAGGTGAGTGGATTGCCTGATCCTGTGGATTTGAGACCAGCCAGATCAACTTGGCGAGACCTTGTCTCTACAATAAAATAAAATAAAGTTAGCTGGGCATGGTAGCACGTGCCTTTAATTCCGGCTGCTTGGAAGGCTGAGGCAGAAGGATTGCCAGAGCCCAGCAGGTGGACGCTGGGGTGGCGGTGAGTGTGCCACTGCACTCCAGCCTGGGCGACAGAGTGGGACACCAACTCAAAAAATATATATCATTTTAAATTACCATTACCATTTTAATTTTTTTTTTTTTGAGTTGGAGTCACCCCGTGCCCAGACTGGAGTGCCATGGCATGCTCACGACCATCCCAGCGTCTACCTGCTGAGCTCCAGCGATTCTTCCGCCTCAGCCTTCCAAGCAGCTGGAACTACAGGCGCGCTACCACGCCCAGCTAATTTTTTTAAAAAATTTTGCTTTATTGTAGAGACGTGGTCTCACCAAGTTGCCCGGGCTGGTCTCAAACCCTCGGGCTCAGGCAATCCACTTGCCTCAATCTCCCAAAGTGCTGGGATTACAGACTGAGCCACCAAGCCCAGCCAACTGTTTTTAAGTACAGTTCAGTGGCATTACAGACATTCATATTGTTGTACAACCATCACCATCATTAATCTCCATAATTTTTTCATCTTCCCAAACTGAAATCTGTGTCCATTACTGAATAACTTCCTGATACCCCTTTGACTTCAGACCCTGGCAACCCCCATTCTATTTCTGTCTATGATTTTTGACTACCCTAGAAAATTCATAGAAGTGGACTCGTACAACATTTGTCTTTTTGTTTCTGGCTTATTTCACTTAGCATAATGCTTTCAAGGTTTATCCATGTAGCATGTGTCAGAATTTCATTTCTTTATAAAACTAAATATTATTCCATTTGCATATATACATTTTGTTTATCCATTCATCTGCCAATAGACATCTGTATTGTTTCCACTTTTTGTCTACTATAAATAATACTGCTATGAATATTCGTGTGTAAATATATCTGTTTGAGTCCTTGCTTTCAATTCTTTTGGATATACAAACAGAAGTAGAATTGCTGGATCATGTAGTGCTATGGTTTGAATGTTCCCTCCAAAGCTCATGTTGAAATTTAGTTATCATTGTGATGGTATTGGGAGGTGGGGCTTTTTAAAGTTGATTGGGTCCTGCAGGCTTTTCCCTCAAGAATGCCATTGTCGACAAAGTAAATTATGTCCCCCCTTCTTTTTCTCTCTGTCTCACACCTTCACTTCTGTCTTTAGTCTCACCCAATGAAGATGCCACTCTTGGTCTTCCCAGTCTCCAAAACCACGAACAAAATGAACTCTTGTTCTTCATAAATTACCCATCTGTGGTACTCTCTTGTAGCAGCAGAAAATGGACTAAGGAGATAAGGTAATTCTATTTTCAATTTTTTGAGGACTCTTTATACTGTTTTCCACAGTGACTGTACCATTTTACTTTCTACCAGCAATGCACAGTTTTCCAGTTTCTCCATGCTTGTTATTTTCTTTTTAAAACACATAATAACCATCTTAGTGGGTGCGAAATGGTATCTCATTGTGATTTTGATTTGCATTTCCTTAATGATTAGTAAATCAAAGCTAATCAAGTACTAGACAGCACCCCACTTTTCATTATGATATCTGAATGTGTCTACAGTAATGAGAATTTTTTTGTAAATTGCCAGAGCTGATTATGGTTCTCAGTTTTTTTTCTTTTTCTATTTCTTTTTTTTGAGTTAGAGTCTCACTCTGTTGCTCAGGCTGGAGAGCAGTGGCACGATCATGGCTCACCGCAGCTTTGAACCCCTAGACTCAAGCCTCTTGCCTCCGTATCCTGAGTAGCTGGAACTACAGGTGCACGCCACCACATCTGGCTAATTCCTTTGATTTTTTTTTTTTTTTTGATACCAAATCTCACTATGTTGCCCAGGCTAGTCTCTAACTCCTGGCCTCAAGTGATCCTCTTTCCTCCCACCTCCCAAAGTTCTGGATTTGCAGGCATGAACCACTCCTGGCAATATTGTCTGTTAATGAACAAAATTTCTTAACTTTTATGAAGTTTAATTTGGTAAGTTTACAGACATTATTTGTGGAAATAGTCTCTCTTCCCCTTTCCTTCTCTCTTCTCTTTCCAAAACTGTCACAGTGCATAGATCGGTCCTCTTGATGGTGTCCCACAGGTTTCTCAGGTTCTGTTCACTTTTTTTCTATTTTTTTTTTTCTATTTCTCAGACTCAATAATTTGCATTATCCCATTTAAAGTTTGCTGATTTCTTCTACTTGCTCAAATCTGTCTTGTGAAATTTTCATTTAACTTTTGTACTTTTCAACTTAATAATTTCCTTTTGGTTTCTTTTTTAAGTTTCCTACCTTTTTATTGATGTTTCCATTTTGTTCATACATTGTCTACTTTCTTGGCATCTTCCTTTAGATTCCTGAGTATTTTTAAGACAGTTGTTTTAAAGTCCTTTTTTAGTAGATCTGCCATCAAGTCTACTTCTGTTGCTTTTTTTCCTTCTTGACTGGGCCATATTTTCCTGTTTCTTGTATGTCTTTTGGTTTTTTTGTTGAAAACTGGACATTTGAATAATGTGGAAATTTGAATCTAATAACTCTGGGCTAATAACTCAGCAATCAGATTCTCCTCCTTCCCAGTATTTACTGATTTTTGCTATTTTTAAAAATTATTATTTTTTTATTGTTGTAGTCTGTCTCTGTACCAAGGATCAGCCTGAGGTATTAAACTTAAGGTTTTCTTAGGCCTTTTCTGAGCCCTTTCCTGGGCGTGTGCAGTCACTTTCTAATTTCTCCCAGAGATGTTGTTTTTAATGTGCTCCTCTTTAATCTCTGGTTGCAAAAAGGGGGAAAAGAAGAAAATGAGCAGCAAAGAAAAGGATACTGGCTTTTTAAATCCCCCAAAGTCACTTTAGCTAGAGGAACTTGTAAAAAATGTGAGCAGGTGCAACAAAAATGGCCACCCATCTTTTTGCCTCCCTGTGGTCAGAAACGACAATCAGTGATCAGAGCACAGATTCTTGGTGCTTGGAGGACAGGGTCCTTTTTGCCCATCCTGGTTCCTGTATGTTGTTTGCAAGCTTCTCCAGAAACATATGTGCTGCTGCCTGCCATGTAACTCTGGGGTGGGGAATAGGTAGATGCTACTGTGCTAAGAGCTGAAATGGACTGAAATTAAGCACAATTGACATTCCAATCCTTCCCTTGGAAGTTGAAAGCCTTCAATAGACTCCAAATTTTCAAAGCAGTTACGAGGTAGTTATATCAGAGAGATTCTGCCAGTGCATTCTAGCTGGGGAGATAGAAGCCTCCTCTACTATCTTCCCCAATCTGACTCTCTAAAGTTTTAAGTATACATTTAAAACTCATCTAAAAGTCCACCCTCAAGTAATATTATACTGCTTCATGTGCAGTACTGTTGACTTAGAATATCTCCAATTTTTTCCTCACATCCCATATGACATTGATGCGTTTATTTTACTTGTCTCTGTGCTCTAATCTCCAAAGATACTGTTACTATTACTTTAAACAAACTGTTATCTATTAGGGCAATTAAGAGTGAAAAAATAAATGATTTTATTTTACCTTCATTTATTCCTTCTCCAATGCTCTTCCTTGATGTAGATCTGAGTTTCTGACATATCTCATTTCTTTTTCACTGAAGAACTTTTATTATTTCTTTCATGCAGTTCTGTTTGAACTTCATTTTTTGTTGACTAAACAAGTCTTTTTCTCTTTCCATTTTAAAAGATAACTTTGTTGTACCTAAAATTGTAGCTTAATAAGTTTTTTTTATTCAGTACTTTAAATACTTTATTCTCTTCTTGCCTGCTTGGTTTTTGATGAGACAACCACTGTGTTTATTATGCAGGCAAGATTTTTTTCCGCCGTCTTCTTTCAATTTTTTTTTCTTTGCTTTTGCTTTGCTGCAGTCTGAGTGTGATATGCCCAGTTGAATACCATGTGATATGCATTCTGTTTGGTATTATTTGAGTTTCCTGGATTGTGGTTGTATGACTGTCATTAATTTTGGAAAATTTCTGACTATTATTACTTTAAATATTTCTTCTGCTCTATTCTGTCTTTTTTCTTCCTTTTCATCCATTTCCTTCCTCCTCTTCTTCTTCTTCTGGTATTCCAATTACAATAGTTTTGTTTGTTTTTTTTTTTAATTATCCTGAAGTTCTTGCATGCTCTGTTTTGGCTTTTAATTCTTTTTTCTCTTTGCATATCAGTTTGGAAAGATTCTATTGACCTACCTTCAAGCTCACTGATTCTTTCATTGGCCATGTCCTGTCTAATAAGCACATCAAAGGTATTCTTCATTAATGTTACAGAATTTTTTATTTCTGGCATTTATTTTTGTTCTTTCTTAAGATTACCATCCATCTGCTAATACTACTCATTTCATTTGCATATTGTCTACTTTTTTCATTAGAACCCTTAATATATTAAGCATATTTAAAATTTTCTGTCTGATAACTCCAAAATCTGTGCCATATATGGATCTGATTCTAATGCTTCTTTTGTCTCTTCAGCTTATGTTTTCTCTTACCTTTTAGCATACCTTGGAATTTTTTGAGTTGGGATCTTACTCTGTCTCACAGGTTGGAGTACAGTGGCACAATCATGGCTTACTGCAGCCCCAAACTCCTCGGCTCAGGCGAACCTTCCACCTCAGCCTTCTGAGTAGCTCGGGACTACGGGCGTGCCCCATCATGCCCAGCTAAATTTTTGTAGAGACCAGGTCTCCCTATGTCGCCTAGGCTGATTTCGAACTCCTGGGCTCAAGCAATCCTCCCACCTTGGCCTTCTAAATTGCTGAGATTACAAGTGTGAGCCACTACTCCCTGTCTGCCTTGAAATCTTTTGTTGAAATCCAGCATAATGTATCAGGTAATGGGAACCGGTTTTATGTTAATCTGGGTAGGAGTTAGACCATGTTTAATGTTTGCTGTAGATGGAAGTGCTCTTCAAACTCCTTTACAGCCCTTATTTGACTCTGGGCTTCCCTAAGAACTCTGTTAGAGGCTGTGGCTTGCAGCCTTTTCAGCAGTAATCCACTATTATTATACTAGAGTCATGTTGGTATGGTGGAAAGAAGTGAAGAGGGAAAGTATTTTGTAATCTTATAATTAAATCATAGTCTTTTAATAGGCCTATGTCCCTAAGCTGTGACCTTCACAAGTGTTTGTTAGTTTTTTATTTTTATTTTTTTAAACCTCCTCAGGAGAGACAAGAAAGCTAGAAGGGGGTGGGTGCAGGACAAATGCCCCTTTTCAAAGAGGGAAAAGGCTCTGGTAAAGTCTTTTTCCTGGAAAATAGGCCTTCATTATGGAGAAAGTTCTGGGTATATTTCACAACGATTAAGCTTCCTCTGTCTCTGTCAGAGCCATGAGGACATCTTTCTTGATTTTTCATTGTGAAAACTTGGTGAGCTCCCTGGAAGTAAAACCCATGAAAGTATGGGATTTTCCTAAGATGAAAGTACCCAGGAATTTCTCACCATCTGGACTGTCCATATTCAGCCTCGAGAAATGTGCTAAAGTGACCATGAAAGTGTTTCTACCCTTTTATGGTTCTGCTTGTGCTTGCTTCACGTGAGCAAATCTCTGCTGGGATTCTTTGAATCAGCTTGTCTCTTCAGATGTCACCACAGCAGTTTACCCTGCAACCTTAGTCTTGAAGGAGTCAAAGAAAAGCCACTGGTTTTCCTATTGCTCAGCTTCTCTTCTTGTAAGAATGGTAGTGATAATTTCCATGCTCTTTACATGTCAGAGCTGAAACTAGAAATCCTCCCTGGGTTGCTTTTTATTTCGAATCTTGGCTGAGTTTTCAGGGAGTAGGAGGTGTGTGCAATTTCATAAACTTCCACTTGGCTTTCCTCACTGTGATAGTGCTTACTCCTTACAGGTCAAGATAAGGGTTGTACAGACTACTAAGGAATCTATTCTATGTGTACATTTGTATGCCAGAGACATGACAAGTGCACTCTAAGAGATACTCTAAGAGACAGTCCATAATAGCATGTTGAGTCTCTTGGTTCCTGAAACGTCCAGGTAGTCCCCTCTCCCCTGTGTATGGCTATCTATATAAAGGGATATAGATCACTTGGGGGAAGGACTTGGGGAATTATTACTGGTCACACTTGTTATGGCGTTACAGAGTCCTTTCTCCTAGAAAGTTGGCCTCTCCCTCCATTAATGTGTTTTAGGTCCAAAAGCTGATTCAAGTTGAGAAACTGGACAAGTGATCATGACTTTTTATCACAGCAACTGCCCTCAACCTCTTGATTATGCATCCCTGGCTTATTTTGGTTGTTCAGGACTTTTGTTGATGGTTGCCCATTTATTCTCCCTAGATGCCTTGTTCTATTTACCATCTCTAAACACCCTGTGGGTCAAGAATCCACTTGGCTTTTGATGTTTGAATGATTTTTTTTTTCTGCTACTATTATGTTTAAGTCCCAGAACTGGTCCTCACTTTTATCTGCTTTCCCACTGCAGAAGATGAGAACCTTTTATGTGCTCCCCATGTGCTTCACACTTGGTTTTGAATCAGATTGATCACATTCAGCCTTTCATTGTCTCTCTTCAAAATATTTGATTCCACTTACCAATAGCCATTGAATTCCCATGATTTACAAGTACTACTTCCCCATACTTAGAGCAGCATAAGCTCTTTTGCTGTACACCATATGCTCTTTCCCAGTACACTGTGGGTGAAAGTTTTAACAATTCTTTGTGGTAGCTATGCTCTACCTGCAATCACTAATTTATTGCCAGCCAGCAATGGGTGACCAACTTGAAAATCCAATCATAAAGTCTGCTTTCTTAGATTTCTGACACCAAATATATTCAGTTGGATTCCATAAAAAGTAGACTCTAAGGCAAACATTAGCATTTAGAAAGTTTATTAGGAAGTACACCGAGGATCGACATCAGTGAAAAGATAAAAGTAGGATCAGATGGGGAAAAGTTGAATGTGATGCTGTTGCAAAATTAAAAATTTGGCCTTTATCCCTGGTTCATGGAAAGTAACTTTTAGACCCTTGTAATTTCCTGAGTCATAAGAGTGTCTTTGTTATTTATGGTGGGCCCTTGGATTACACCTGAATTTATGCTATGGAGATAACTCAGGATGGGGGCTAGTCATGCCAGAAAGACATGTGATTAAAGGATTGAATCACATAATATCAGCCCAACCTCTTGACCTTTAAGGAGGGGAGGGATGCTGAAAATTGAGTTGAATCATGGGGCCAATGATTCAGTCAATCACAGATACATAATGAAACCCCAATAAAAACTTCAGACACTGAAGCTCAGGGGAGCTTCCTGGTTTGTGAGGACATCAAAGTGCAGGAAGGCCACATGTCCTGACTCCATGGAGAGAAGATACAATGGCTCTGATTTGTATCATTTATAATAAAACGGTAATCATAAATAGAGTGCCTTCCTAAGTTCTGTAAGTTATTTTAGTCAAATTTCAAATATGATGGGGTTGTGGCAACTGTGAATTTGTACCCAGCTGAAAAGTGCAGGTAGCCTACAGACCCCCGAACTTGTGGATGGCATCTGCAGTGAAGGCATCTTCAGTCTTGTTGGGGTCTGAGATAACTCTGGATGGCTAGTGGCCAAATTGCATTGTGGTATACCTTATGCCATCATATCAAAGGCCTCGGATGATCTCACAGGGAGTTCAGATACTCTAAAGTTCACAGGTGTCTCGAGTTGGACAGAGAAGTCAGGTGTTTATAACTGCACCGCATATTCAGGCTGCCCTTGGGCATGGCAGGTTTCTTTAGCCAAGGAAATTCCTGAAAAAAGCTGACAGCTGAGGGTTGTGTGTACGCAGCACTCCCAGCAGCCAGGGGATGTCTCATTCCAGAACTGGAATTGTTATGGCAAGTAATAGCGCCCACTGCAGTTTGTAACTATTTCTATTTCTTAAATAGTAGAGACAGGATAAGGTGATTAAAAATAGTCCTGGAAATTCTTTCAAGTGTGTAAGCATTTTGTATTTAAAGAGAATTCAAAGAGGGAGATTGATGGATTGATCCTGGCAAATCCCCATGAGTGATCATATCGTTTCCCACTTAAATCTTGTTGCCGCCTGTCCTGTTGTTCTAGGAAGGATAAAGCCTCACATCCTCAGAAGGGCTCAGACTTGGCATGATATGGCTTGCTCTTCTATCTGCAGGATCATATCTTCATCATCTCATAACACTCATGTTTTCTCTGTCAAAATGCATTGCACCTTTTTAAAGTTTCAGGGCCTTTGCACAGGATGTTTTCTCTGTTTGGAATGCTTTCTTTCCTCTTTGGCCAATTTGTATTTATTTTTTGGTCTTTGTCTAAATGTCCCTTTCTCAGAGGCCTTCCCTAACTCTCAATCTAGATGAAGCCCACTTGTTAAATGTTCTCATGGTCCCCCCACCACGACTTATCATAACTGTTAACAACATATTTATGTGTCTAGCTGTTTAATGCCTCTCTCTCCCCGACTTGTTTCACGAAGACAGGAACTATGACATTTTAAAAATTTCCTCCTTCCCCAGCACTTAACTCAATGCCTGACATGGGGACTTAACAAATATTTGCTAAGTGAAGTAATTAAGGGATGGGCAATAGTGATACAGTGTAGTGTAGCTCTAGAGTCAGACTGGGTTCAAATTCTCCAAAACCTGACTCGTGCTTTGAGACCTCTGTAAACTAGTTCTCCATTTGGACAATACAGAAACTTTATCGGTTCATATTCAGCTTATCAGACTGGGAAAATGTATCCTCAATAAGGTGCTGAGATTACACCTGAGGAGAACAATGTGGAATGAGAATACTTACTTAGTAACAGCAGCACATCACAGCAATTAAGCACATGCACTTCTGGGCTAAATCCCAGAACTGTAATTTTGGTCACAATACTTAACCTCTTTGTATGTCAGTTTCCTCACTTGTCAGTGAGTCAATAACTCATTGCGCTTCACTCAAAGTTGCTGTAAGTCTCAAATAGGCTAAAGTATGTAAGGAACAGCATCTGGCTCATAGTAGGTGCTTTATGTGTGTTTGCTATTATCATTATTATTTATTAATTGAGGTTAGAAGACATCTATAATTTGAGACCTGGAGATGGTTAACTGCATAAGACATTTCCTCCAGGTGAGTAAAACCATGTCAAAGACCAGAGGGTTGTCTAGTAGACAAAGAGTGTAAGAGAAACAATATTTTCTGGTAACATTTCCAGCAAGTTGTGAAAGTCCTTGTGGGGAATCTGATCTCTAGGGATAGCTAGAGCAGAAAATCCACTCTCATAGAGTTTGGAAAGTTAGGATGGATTATTTAGGCCTAGAACCCTGCCCTTTCTCTTACGGAGTATGCAGATTGACCCTTTGTTCCCTTATTCTGGATTTCAGAAAGGTCACTACCCTTTGGTAAGTATGGCCTTTCTTTAGTCATTCAGGTTACAACACAATTAATTGGTTACAGTGTTCCTTTTTTTATTTTTTGAATCTGAGTCTCACTCTGTTACCCAGGCTGGAGGGTAGTGGCACACTCACGGCCACCGCAGCCTCGATCTGCTGGGCTCAGGTGATCCTTCCGCCTTGTCTTCCAAGTAGCTGGAACTACAGGTGCATGCTTCCATGCCCAGCTAATTTTCTGATGTATTGTAAAGACGAGGTTTTGCCAAGTTGCCCAGGCTGGTCTCAAATCGCTGGGCTCAGGCAATCCTCTCGCCCCAGTCTTCCAAGGTGCTGAGATTACAGGTTTGAGCCACCGTGCCTGACCAGTTATAGTGTTCTTTAGAATATCCTCAACCCAAGTAAAAAGTCTCATCACCTTGATTTAAATTACTCCTTGTACATTTATAAGACGCTGACATCTCTTTGATGTTGGACACTTCTGCAGGTAGAATTCTAATTGTTTTTTCCTGATTATTTCCCCAAAATTTAGAGCACTTTATAGTAGTCTTCCAACTGGAAACCTGAAGACTGGGACTAGAAAACTTGGAGTGAACTCTGGATTTTGATTCTGACTTTCACAATAACTGGGGGAAATTCTTTTCTGGGTTTACAATTCAGTGGTTATGCATCATGATATGACAAAAGTCAATACAATTGACCCTCTGTGTCCGTGGGGGATTAGTTTCAGGAGCCCCTGCAGATACCAAAATTTATAGATGCTCAAGTCCCTGATATAAAATGGCACAGTATTTGCATATAACCTATTCACATTCTCCCACATACTTGAAATTATCTCTAGATTATTTATAATACGTAATACCATATAAATGCCATGTAAATAGTTATACTATATTGTTTAGGAAAGAAGAAAAGAAAAAAGTTGGTACATGTTTAGTACAGATGCAGCCATCCTTTTCTTTTTTTGAATATTTTTGATCTGCAGTTGGTTGAATCTACAGATAGGAACTCACAGATATGAAGGGTTGGCTGTGCCATTTTTGCCTATGCATATATACCTGTGATGTAATTGGGCACAGTAAGAGATTAACAACAATAACTAACAATAAAACAGTAACAATATACAGATGGCCCCTGACTTACGATTGTTTAACATTTTTTCGACTTTAGGATGGGATTAGCAGGGTATTAATTGCATTTTTGACTTGCGATTTTTTTATTTATAATGGGTTTATTAGGATGTAAACCCATCATAAGTTAAGAAGTATCTATACCATAATACAAATTATGTGAATGTGGTCTTTCTCTCTCTAAACCCATCATGAGTTAAGAAACATCTATCCCATAATAAAAGTTATGTGAATGTGGTCTCTCTCTCTCTCTCTTAAAATATCTCGTACTGTACTGCAGGTAACTGAAACCACAGAAAGTGAAATTGTGTACAAAGGAAACACTACTGTACATTTATACAGTTGTACTGAATATTTTATAAGTGAAAAAGATGTCAATTTTTCTGTTAATTAATTAGGTTATAGTGTTCTTTAGATATATACCCTAGACCCAAAGAAAAAGTCTCATCACCTTGATTTCAATTCCTCCTTTACCAACTCTCCTTGCACATTTACAAGACGCTGACATCTCTTAGATGTTGGGCACTTCTGCAGGTAGAATTCGAATTGTTTTTTCCTGATTATTTCTCCCAAATTCGGAGCACTTTATAGTAGTCCTCGTTTTGACTTTGGAATGTGAATATGGTTAAAAAAAAAACAAACGCCAAAACCCACCTACTTTATCATTTACAATATTTATGTTGTATTTAATCTTACCAATTGTAGTTCTGAGAATTTAGTAAGAACCACAGGATGGTCTTCCAGGGCAGCCAAACGGAGCAATTTCGTGAGTAATAGAGCACCCTGCTCCGAGTGGTCCACAGATCTGTTCCTTGTGCATTTTTTTTCTGGGAATGAACCAATTGAGAATGCAGATAGGTTCTAAGGAGAGAGATCCACAAAAGTCATAAGAGTCACCTTGCCCCACCCTGATCCTTGGCTATCTCTTTAGCTACGGCCCTCGGGCTGTAAGAGGCCTTAAACGTCCTCAGCCTTGGCATCCACATCTATAAAGCAATGCCTACCTGGCAGGGTTGTTATTTTAATACCGTGAAAATGCATAATAGGCACACAAGAAAAATAAACAGTAAATGGTGCCCTCGCTGCCAATTTTCGGTATTCCGGTAAAAACATCTATAACTTGATGGGCTGTCGTCCGTGCTGGGTAAAAAAAACTGGGGGCACACTAGGTCATGGCAAGTCTGAACATTTTCTCACTTCAGTTTTCTCCTGCAACGGGGAGTGAGTAGAGGTGGCCAGGTCTAGACGCGGAGGTAGAAAATAGTCATAGTTGGGTTCCAATCCTGGCTCTGCCCCTCATTAGTTCTACGAACTTTTAGTTTCTCAACCTCTCGGGGTCTCAGCTTTACTTAAAGTCAGGGCAACACAGCCGGTTAGGATTATCTAACTACTAGGACTACGCTCTCTCAACTTCCTAAATCAGACGGGTAGGGGGGGACCGAAAGGCAGCGTCAACGCCACAAGGCTCTCGCCCGCCAGCGGCCACTCCAAGAGGCGGAACGCTCCAGGCAAAGGGAGGAAGCCCGGGACGGGGAGAGGGCGGGCCCGAAGGAGGTCGCACCAATGGGGCGGCGGGCGGGCCGGAGTTCCCGCCTCTGGCAGCGTGCGCGCGCACCACGCACGCCCCGCGCACGCACACACGCACGCACGCTGCGGAAGCGCGCGCGCAGGCCCAGCCCTCGTCGCCGCCGCCATTTTAGCTCCTGGTTCTGGCCGCACGGTGTGGGCTGTTGTAGCGGGAGGGGTGGGGGTCCTCCTGAGTTGAGTAGCTGTCCTCGACGGTGCCCATCCGGCAGCCAGCTGCTTCTTTTTCCTTCCTCCGTCACCGCCCGCTCGGAGAGTGCGACGATGTCCAAGCGGCACCGGTTGGACCTGGGGGAGGATTACCCCTCCGGCAAGAAGCGTGCGGGGACCGATGGGTAAGCCAGGCCGGGGGCGCGAGGCTGCGGCTCGGGCTTTGTTGGGGTCCCGGCGGGGAGCGGGCCAGGACCGGCCCGGCCGAGCGGGTTCCGGGGCCCGAGCCTTTGTTTCCCTTGGGGCCCGGTTCGCCAGCGGCGGGTCGGGGAGGAACGGCGCCCGTTGGGCCCGGCAAGGGCGCGGGGGGTGGCGTGTGGCGGGGCCGCCGCCCCGGCCCAGTCGGTAGGGTGGAGAGGCGTGTGGCGGCCGCCGGGGCGCCGCCTCTCCCGGGCCGGAGTCACTTTCCGAGGGGATCGGGCGGGAGCGAAGCGCGGACCTCGTGGCTTCGGTTCCCGAGGCGGGCCTGGAGCCGGGCAGCGGGTGGGGGAGGGCGCGGCGGGAGTGTGCTGCCTTCCCAGGGCGCCCGGTGCTTTTCGGGCCGGGGGGCTGGGGA